>NW_028327391.1:154078-203597 GCF_031878675.1 Megascapheus bottae
TCCGTAACCCTAACCCTAACCCTAACCCTAACCCTAACCCTTACCCTTACCCTAACCCTAAACCTAACCCTAACATTAACCCTTACCCTAACCCTAACCCTAACCCTAACTCTTATCCTAAACCTAACCCTAACCCTAACCCTAACCCTTCACCTAACCCTAACACTAACCCTAACCTCTAACCCTAACCCTAAATCTTACCATAACCCAAACCCTAACCCTAACCCTAACACTAACCCTAAACCCTAAACCTAACCCTAACAATAACACTAACACCTAACCCTAACCCTAACCCTAAACCTTATCCTAACCCGAACCATAACCCTGACACTTACCCTTACCCTAAACTCTAGGGTCACCATAACCCTAACACTAACACTTACCCTAACCCTAACCCTAACCCTTACTCTTGCCCTAACCCTAAACCTAACCATAACCCTAACCCTAACACTAACCCTTACCCTTACCCTAACACCTACCCTAACCCTAACCCTAAACCTTACCCTTACCCTAAACCTAACCCTAACCCTAACCCTAACACATACCCTTACCCTAACCCTAACCCTAACCCTAACCGTAACCCTAACCCTAATCCAAAACCTAACTCTAACACTTACCCTTACCTACACCCTTTCCCTAACCTTAAACCTAACCCTAACTCTAACCCTAACCCTAAACTTAACCCTAACCCTTATCCTTACCCTGACCCTAACCCTAACCCTAACCCTAACCCTAACCCTAAACTTAAACCTAACCCTTATCCTTTCCCTAACACTAATCCTAACCCTAACCGTAAAACTAACCAAACCCTAAATTTAACCCTTACCTTTACGCTAATCCTAACCCTAAACCTAACACTAACCCTTATCCTTACCCTAAACCTAACCCTAACCCTAACCCTAAACTTAACCCTAACCCTTACCCTAACCCTAGCCCTTACCCTAACCCTAACCCTAAACCTAACCCTAACCCTAACCCAGACCCTTACCCTTACCCTAACCCTAACCCTAAACCTAACCCTAACCTTAATGCTAATGCTAACCCTAATCCTAACCCTAACTCTAATCCTTACCCTAACCATAACAATAACCCAAACCCTTACCCTTTCCCTAACCCCAACCCTTACCCTAACCCTAATCTTAACCCTAACCCGAATGCTAACCCTAACCCTAACCCTTACCCTAACCCTAACCTTAAACCTAACCCTAACCCTAAACCTAACCCTCACCCTTACCCTTACCCTAACCCTAACCGTAATCCTTACCCTAACCCTAACCCTTACCCTAACCCTTACCCTTTCCCTAACCCTAAACCTAACCCTAAATCTAACCCTAACCCTAACCCTTACGCTAACACTAACCCTAACCCTAACCCTAACATTAATGCTAAACCTAAACCTTACCCTAATCCTTACCCTTATCCTAACCCTAACCCTAACACTTACCCTAAACCTCACCCTAATCCTAAGCCTAATCCTAAACCTAACCCCAACCCTTACCCTTACCCTAACCCTAACCCTAACCCTAACACTTACTATTACCCTAAACCTAACCCTAACTCTAACCCTTACCCTAACCCTAACCCTAACCCTAACTCCTAAACCTAACCCTAACCCTTACCCTTACCCTAACCCTAACCCTAACCCTAACACTAACACTTACCTTTACACTAACCCTAACCCTAAACCTTACCCTTACCCTAACCCTAATACTAACCCTAACCCTAACACTTAACCTTACCCTAAACCTAACCCTCTACCTTACCCTAAACCTTACCTTAACCCTGTCCCTAAGCCTAACCCCTAACCCTAACCCTAACCCTAACCCTTACTCTTACCCTAAACCTAACGCTAACCCTAACAATTAACCTTACCTAACCCTAACCCTTACACTTACCCTATCCCTTACCCTGACTCTAACACTTACCCTTAACCTAATCCTAACCCTTACCTTATCCTAACCCTAACCATAACCCTAACCCTTACCCTTATCCTAACCCTAACCCTAACACTTACCCTACCCTAACCCTAACCCTAAACCTAACCCTAACCCTAACCCTAACCTTTACCCTAAACCTAACCCTAACCCTAAACCTAACCCTTACCCTTACCCTACACCTAACCCTAACCGTAACCCTAACCTTAAACATAAACCTAACCCCAATCCTAACCCTAACTCTATCCCTAAAGCTTACCCTTACACTAACCCTCCCTAACCCTAACCCTAACCTTAATGCTAACTCTAACCCTAACCCTACCCATAACCCTAACCCTAACCCTAAACCTAAACCTTACCCTTTCCCTAACCCCTAACTCCGAACCCTAACCCTCGACCCTAACCCTTACCCCTACCCTAACCCTAAGCCTAACCCTAACCCTAACCCTAACCTTAACGCTAATCCTAAACCTAACTCCTTACCCATACCCTAATGCTAACCCTAAACCTAACCCTAACCCTAACCCTAACCCTAACCCTAACCCTAACCCTAACCCTAATCCTAACCCTAACCCTACCCCCTAACCCTAGCCCCTAACCCAAACTCTAACCGTTACCCTTATCCTAACCCTTACCCTTACCCTAACCCTAACCCTAAACCTAAACCTAACACTAACTCTAACCCCTAACCTTAACCCTTAAACCTAACCCTAACCATTACCCTTATCCTAACCTAACCCTAACCCTAACCCTAACACTAAACCTACTAACCTAACAATAACCCTAACCCTAACCCTAACCCTTACCCTACCCCTAAACCTAACCCCTAAACCTAACCTAACCCTAAGCCTAAGCCTTACCCTTACCCTAACCCTAACCCTAACCCCAACCCTAACACTTACCCTTTCCCTAACCCTAACCCTAACCCTAACCCCTAAGCCTAACCCTAACCCTTACCCTAACCCTAACCCTAACCCTAACCTTAACCCTAACCCTAACCCTAACCCTTATCCTTACCCTAAACCAAACACTAACCCTAACACTAACCCTACCCTAACCCTAAACATAACTCTTACCCTTACCTTAACCCAAACCCTAATCCTAACCCTAGCCCTAGCACATAACCTTACCTCTAACCCTAACCTTAACCATAACCCTTACCCTTAACCTTACCCTAACCCTAACCCTAACCCTTACCCTTAGCCTTTCCCTAATCCTAAACCTGACCCTAAACCCTAACCTTAACCCTTACCCTTACCCTTAGCCTAACCCTAACCCTAACCCTAACCCAAAACTTACCCTTACCCTAAACCTAACCCTAACCCTTACACTAAACCTAACCCTAACCCTAACCCTAACCCGTACCCTTACCTTAACCCTAACCCTAACCATAACCCTAACCCTAGCACATACCCTTACACTAACCCTACCCCTAACCCTAACCGTAACCCCCTAAATCTAACCCTAAACCTAACCCTAACCCTAACCCTTACCCTAACCCTAACCTTTACCACAACATTACACCTAACCCTAACGCTTAACCTTACCCTAACCTTAACCCTTAACCTAAAACTAACCCTAAACCTAACCCTAACCCTTACCCTAATCCTAACCCTAATCCTAACCCTAACCCTTACCCTTACCTTAACTCTAACTCTAAAACTAATGCTAACCGTAACTTTAACCGTAACCCTTACCCTTACCCTAACCCCAACCCTAACCCAAACCCTAACGCTAACCCTTAACCTTACCCTAAGACTAACCCTAAAACTAACCCTAACCCTAACACCTAACATTAACCCTAACCCTACCCTAACCCTTACCCTTATTCTAACCCTAACCTAACCCTAACCCTAACACTTACCCTTACCCTAACCCCTACCCTAACCCTAACTCTAACCCTAAAACTTACCCTAAACCTAAACCTGTCCCTAACCCTTACCCTTACCCTAACCCTAAACCTACCCATAACCATAACCATAACCCTAACCCTTACACTTACCCTAACCCTAACCCTAACACTAACCCTTAACCTGACGCTAACACTAACCCTAAACCTAACCCTAACCTTAACCCCTAACACTAACCATAACCCTACCCTTAACCCTTACCCTTATTCTAAACCTAAACCTAACCCTAACACTTACGCTTAACCTAACCCCTAACCTAACCCTAAACCTAATCCTAAACCCTACCCTAAACCTAACCCTAACCCTTGCCCTTACCCTAGCCCTAAACCTAACCCTAAACCTAACCCTAACCCTTACCCTTACCCTAACCCTAACCCTAACATTAAACCTTACCCTTACAGTAAACCTAACCCTAACCCTAACCCTAACCCTAACCTTAACCCCAACCCTAAACCTAACCCTAACCTTAACCCCAACACGAACCCTAACACTTACCCTTACCCTAACCCTAACCCTAACCTAACTTTAACCCTTACGCTAAACCTAACTGTAACCCTAACCCTTACCCTAACCCTAAACTTAACCCCAACACTAACCCTAACCCTAACACTTACCCTAACCCCAACCCTAAACCTAACCTTTACCCTAACCCTTACCCTAACCCTAACCTTAACCCCAACCCTAAACTTAACCCTAAACCTAACCCTAACCCTTACCCCTAACCCTAATCCTAACCCTAAACCTAACACTAACACTTACCCTAACCCTAATCCTACCCTTAACCGTTATCCTAACCCTAACCCTAAACCTAACCCTAACCCTTAACCTAACCCTAACTCTAACCCTAACCCCTAACCCTAACCCTAACAATAACACTAACCCCTAACCCTAACCCCTAACCCTAACACTTACCCTTATCCTAACACGAACCCTAACCCTAACAGTTACCCTTACGCTTACCCTAACCCTAACCCTAACCTTAATCCTACCCCTAAACCTAAACACTTATCCTAAACATAACCCTAACGATAACCCTAACCCTAACTCTTAACCGAACCCTAACACTAACCCTAACACCTAACCCTAACCCTTACCCTAACCCCTAAGCCTAACCCTAACCCTAACCCTAACACCTAACACTAATTCTAACCCTAACCATAAACCTTACACTTATCCTAACCCTAATCCTAACCCTAACACTTACACTAACCATAACCCCTACCCTAACCGTAACCCTAACACTAACACTTACCCTTACCCCTTACCCTAACCCTAACCCTAACCCTTACGCTAAACCTAACTCTAACCCTAAACTTAACCCTTACCCTAACCCTAATCTTAACTCCAACACTAACCCCTAAACCTAACACTTACCCTAACCCTAACAGCAACCCTAACCCTAACCTCAACCCTAACCCTAACCCTAACCCTTATACTTACCCCAGCCCTAACCCTAAACCTAACCCGAACAATAACCCCTATCCCTAAACCTAACTCTTTTCCTTACCCTAACCCTAACCCTAACCCTAACCCTAACACTTAACCTTAACCCTAACCTAACCCTTACCCTAACTCTTACCCTAAAACTTACCCTAACCCCTAACCCGTAACCCTAAACTTAACTGCAACACTAAACCTAACCCCTAACCCTAACCCTAACCCTTACCCTTATCCTATCCGTAACCCTAAACCTAACCTTAAACCTAACCCTAACCCAAAATCTTACCCTAACCCTAACACTAACCCTAATCCTAAACCTAAACCTTACCTTAACCCTAAACCTAACCCTAACCTTTACCCTTACCCTAAACCTAACCCTAAACCTAAGCTTAACACTTACCCTTACCCTCACCCTAACCCTAACCTTAACCCAAACCCTAACCCTAACCTTAACCCTAACCCTTACCTTAGCCCTAACCCTAACCATAACCCTAAGCCTTACCCTAACCCTAACACCCTAACCCTAACCCTTACCCTTACCCTAACCCTAACACTAACCTTAACCCTAACCCTAACCTACTACCCTAACACTAACCCTTACCCTTACCCTAACCCTAACCCTAAACCTAACCCGAACAATAACCCTAACCCTAAACCTAACTCTTATCAGTACCCTAACCCTAACCCTAACCCTAACCCTAACCCTAAACCTAACTCTAACCCTAAGTCTAACCCTAACCCGTACCCTTACCCTAACCCGAACCCTAACCCGTACCCTAACCCGAACCTTAACCTTAACCCTAACCCTTACCCTTACACTTACCCTAAACCTAACCCTAAACCTAACCTTTACACTAACCCTAACACTAACCCTTGCCCTTACCCTAACCCTAACCCTAACCCTAACCCTTACCCTAAACCTAACCCTAACCCTAACCCTAAACCTAAACTCTAACCCTAACCGTAACCCTAAACCTAACCCTTACCCCTAACCCTAACCCTTACTCTAACCATAACCCTAACCCTAACCTTAACCTTAACCCTAACCCTAACCCTAACCCTTACCCTTACCCTAAACCTAACCCTAAAAATAACCCTAACCTTAACCCTTACCCTAAACCTAACACTAAACCTAACCCTACCCTTACCCTAACCCTAACCCTAACCCTAACCCTAACCCTTACCCTAATCCTAACCCTAACCCTAACCTCAACCCTAAGCCTAACACTAACCCTAAACCTAAAACTTACCCTTAAACTAACCCTAACCCTAAACCTAACCCTAAACCTAACCCTAATCCTTACTCTTACTCTAACCCTCACCCTAACCCTGACCCCTAACCCTAAAACTAATCCTAACCCTAACCCTAACACTTACCCTTACCCTAAACGTAACCCCTAACCCAATAACCTACCATCACCCTAACCCTAACCCTAACCCTTACCCTTACCCTAACTCTACCCCTAACCTTAACCCCAACCCTAAACCTAACCCTAACACTAACCATTAACTTCACACTTACCATAACCCTAACACTAACACTTACTTTACCCTAACCCTAACCCTAAACCTAACCCTAATCCTAACCCTAACCCTAACCCTAACCCTAACCCATACCCTAAACCTAACCCTAACCCTAACCCTAACCTAACACTTACCCTAACCCTAACCCTAACACTTACCCTTACCCTACCCTAACCCTAACCCTAAACCTAACCCTTAACCTAATAATAATCCTAAATCTTACCCTAACCTTACCCTAACCCTAACTCTAACCCTAACCCCTAACCCTAACCCTAACCTTAGCCCTAACCCTAACCCTTACCCTAACCCTAAACCTAACCCTAAACATAACCTTAACCCTAACCCTAACCCTAACCCCTACCCTTACCCTAACCCTAAACCTAAACCTAAACCTAACCCGAACCATAACCCTATCCCTAACCCTAACCTTAACCCTTGCCCTTACCCTAACCCTAACCCTAACCCTAACCCTTACTCTAACCCTAACCCAACCCTAACACTTACACTTACCCTAACCCGAAACCTTACCCTAACCCTAACCCTAACCCTAACCCTTACCCTTACCCTACACCTAACCCTAACCCTAACCTCAACCCTAACCTAACCCTAACCCTAAACCTAACCCGAACCCTTACCCTTACCCTAACCCTAACCCTTATTCTAACCCTAAGCCTAACCCTAAACCTAACCCTAAACCTAACCCTAAACCTAACCCTAACCCTAACCCTAAATCTAACACTAACCCTAACCCTAACTCGAACCCTTACTCTTATCCTAACCCTAACCCTGACCCTAACACTTACCCTTACCCTAACCACTACCCTAACCATAACGCTAACCCTAAACCTTACCCTAACCATAAACCTCACCCTAAACTTAACCTTATCCTTACCCTAACCCTAAACCTAACTTTAATGCTAACCCTAACCCTAACACTTAACCTTACCCTAACTCAAAGCCTAACCCTAAACCTTACCCTAAACCTAACCCTAACGCTAACCTTTACCCTTACCTTAACCCTAACCTTAACCCTAACTATTACCCTTACCCTAACGCTAACCCTAACCCTAACCCTAACCCTAAAACATATCCTTACCCTAACCCTTACCCTAACCCCTAAACTTTCCCTATTCCTAACCCTAACCCTAACACTTTCTCTTACCCCAACCCTAACCCCAACCCTAATCCTAAGCTTAACCCTAACCCTAACCCTTACACTTACCCCAGCCCTAACCCTATACCTAACCCTAACCCTAACCCTAACTCTTACCCAAAACCTAACCCTAACGCTAACCCTTACCCCTAACCTAAACCTAACCCTAACCCTAACCCTTACCCTTATCCTATCCGTAACCCTAAACCTAACCCTAACCCTAACCCTAACCCTAACGCTAACCCTAACCCTAACCTTAAGCATAACCCTTACCCTCACCCTAACCCTAACCCTAACCTTTACCCTTACCCTAAACCTAACCCTAAACCTAAGCTTAAACCTTACCCTTAACCTCACCATAACCCTAACCCCAACCTTAACCCTAACCCTAACCCTCACCCTAACCTCAACCCTAACCCTTACTCTTACCCTAACCCTAATCCTAACCCTAACCCTTACCCTAACCGTAATCCTAACCCTAACACTTACTCTTATCCTAACCCTAACACTTACCCTAACCCTAACTGTAACTCTAAAAATAACACTTACCCTAACCCTAACAATAACACTTACCCTTATCCTAACCCTAACCCTAAACCTTACCCTAACCCTAAACCTAACCCTTACCCTAACCCAAACGCTAACCCTAACCCATACCCTAAACCTAACCCTAACCCTAACTCTTACACTAACACTTACCCTAACCCTAACCCTAACCCTAACACTTACCCTTACCCTAACCCTAACCCTATCCCTAACCCTAAACCTTAACCTGATCCTAACCCTAACCCTACCCCTTACCCTAACCCTAACCCTAAACCTAACCCCTAACCCTAACCCTTAACCTAACCCTAACCCTAACCCTTACCCTTACCCTAAACCTAAACGTACCTCTAACCCTAACCCTAACCCTAACCCTTACCCAAACCCTAACCCTAACCTTAACGTTAACCCTAACCCTAACTCTAACCCTTGCCCTTACCCTAATTCTAAACCTAACCCTAACCCTTAACCTAACCCTAACCCTAACCCTAACCCTAAACCTAACTCTAACCCTAACCCTAACCCTAAACCTAACTCTAACCCTAACCCTAAACCTAACCCTATCCCTAACACTTACCCTAACCCTAACCCTTACCCTAACCCTAACCCTATTCCTAACCTTTACCTTAACCCTAACCCTAACCCTAACACTTACCCTTACCCTAAACCTAAGCCTAAAAATAACCCTAACCCTAACCCTAACCCTAACCCTAACCCTTAACCTTACCCTACACCTAATCCTAACCCTAACCCTAAACCTCAACTTTATCCTTACCCTAAACCTAACCCTTACCCTTACCTTAACCCTAACCCTTACCATAACCCTAACCCTAACCCTAACCCTAACCCTAAGCCTAACCCTAAACCTAACACTAACCCTACCCCTAACCCTTACTCTTATCCTAACCCTAAACCTGACCCTAACACTTACCCTTACCCTAACCCCTACCCTAACCATAACGCTAACCATAAACCTTACACTCACCATAAACCTAAACCTAACCCTAAACCTTACCTTACCCTAACCCTAAACCTAACTTTAATGCTAACCCTAACCCTAACACTTAACCTTCCCCTAACCCTAACCCTAACCCTAAACCTTACCCTAAACCTAACACTAACCCTTACCCTAAACCTAACCCTAACCCAAACCCTAACCCTTACCCTTACCTTAACCCTAAACTCAACCCTAACTCTTACCCTTACCCTAACGGTAACCCAACCCCTAACCCTAACCCTAAAACATATCCTTACCCTAACCCTAACCCTAACCCTAACCCTTAACCTTTCCCTATTCCTAACCCTAACCCTAACCTTTTCCCTGACCCTAACCCTAAACCCAACCCTAAACCTAACCCTAACCGTAACCATAATCCTAACCCTAACCCTTACAATTACCCCAGCCCCAACCCTAAACCTAACCCAAACCCTTACCCTAACCCTTACCCAAACCCTAACCCTAACTCTAACCCTTACCCCTAACCTAAACCTAACCCTAACACTTAACCTTAACCCTAAACCTAACCCTTACACTTACCCTAACCCTAACCCTAAACTTAAGTGCAACACTAAACCTAACCCTTACACTAACCCTTACCCTTATCCTATCCGTAACCCTAAACCTAACCCTAACCCTAACCCTAACCCTAACCCTTGCCCTTAACCTAACCCTAACCCTAAACCTAAACCGAACCATAACCATATCCCTAACCCTAACCCTTATCCTTACCCTAACCCTAACCCTAAAGCTAACCCTAACACTAACCATTAACCCTTACCCTAACCCTAACCCTAATCCTAAACCTAACCCTTACCTAACCCTAAACCTAACCGTAACCCTAACCCTAACCTTAACGTAAGCATAACCCTTACCGTTACCTTAACCCTAACCCTAACCCTAAGCTTTACCCTTACCATAAACCTAACCCTAAACCTAAGCTTAACCCTTACCCTTACCCTCACCGTAACCATAACCTTAACCCTAACCTAACCCTAACCCTAACCTTAACCCTAACCCTTATTCTTACCCTAACCCTAACCCTAACACTTACCCTTACCCTAACCCTAACACTGACCTTAACCCTAAACCTAACCCTAACCCTTACCCTTACCCTAACCCTAACCCTAAACCTAACCCTAACACTAACCATTAACCCTAACCGTAACCCTAAACCTAACTCTAACCCTTACCCTTACCATAACCCTAACCCTAACCCTAACCCTAACCCTAACCCTTACCCTTACCCTAACCCTAACCCTAACGCTAACAGTAACCCTTACCCTAATCCTAACCCCAACCCTGACCTCAACCCTAACCCTAACCCTAACCCTAAACCTAAACCTAACCCTTACTCTTACACTAACTCTAACCCTAAAACTAACCCTAAACCTAACCGTAAACCTTACCCTTACCCTTTCCCTAATCCTAACCCTAAACCTAACCCTAAACCTAACCCTAACCCCTAACCCTAAAACTAACCCTAACCCTAAACCTAACCCTTACCCTTACCCTAACCCTTACCCTAACCTTAACCCAATTACTTACCCTTACCCTAACCCTAACCCTAACACTTACCCTAACCCTAACCCTAACCCTAACACTTACCCTAAACCTAACCCTAATTCTAACACTTACTCTTACCCTAAACCTAATCCTAACCCTAACCCTTAACCTAATCCTAACCCTAACCCTTACCCTAACCCTAACCCTAACCCTAACCCCTAACCCTAACCCTAAACGTAACTCTAACCCTAACCCCAACCCTAACCCTAACACTTACACTAACCCTAAACCTAACCCTAACCTTAACCTTAACCCTAACCATAAACCTAACCCCTACCCTTACCCTAAACCTAACCTTAACCCTAACCCTAACCCTAACCCTTGCCCTTACCCTAACCCTAACCCTAACCCTTAATCTAACCCTAACTCAACCCTATCCCTTACACTTACCCTAACCCAAAACCTTTCCCTAACTCTAACCCTAACCCTAAACCTTACCCTTACCCTACACCTAACCCTAACCCTAACCTCAAACCTAACCCTAAACCTAACCCTAACCCTTACACTTACCCTAACCCTAAGCCTTACCATTACCCTAACCCTAACCCTAACGGTAACAGTAACCCTTACCCTAATCCTAACCCTAACCCTAACCTCAACCCTAACCCTAACCCTAACCCTAAACCTAACCCTAACCCTAACCCTAACCCTTACTCTTACCTAACGCTAAACCTAAACCTAACCCTAACCCTAACCCTAACCCCTAACCCTAAAACTAATCCTAACCCTAACCCTTACCCTTACCCTAACCCTTACCCTAACCCTAACACAATAACTTACCCTCAACCTAACCCTAACCCTTACCCTTACCCTAACCCTAACCCTAACCTTAACCCCAACCCTAAACCTAACCCTAACATTAATCTTACCCTAACACTTACCCTAACCCTAACCCTAACCCTAACACTTACCCTAACCCTAACCCTAACTCTAACAATAACACTTACCCTAACCCTAACAGTAACACTTACCCTTATCCTAAGCCTAACCCTAAACCTTACCCTAACCCAAACCCTAACCCTTACCCTATCCCTAACCCTAACCCTAATCCATACCCTAAACCTAACCCTAACCCTAACCCTTACCCTAACAGTTACCCTAAACCTAACCCTAACTTTAACATTTACCCTTACCCTAACCCTAACCCTAAACCTTAACCTAATCCTAAACCTAACCCTTACCCTAACTCTAACACTAACCCCTAATCCTAACCCTTAACCTAACCCTAAACCTAACCCTTACCCTTACCCTAACCCTAAACGTAACTCTAACCCTAACCCTAACCCTAACCCTTACCCTAACCCTAAACCTAACCCGAAACTTAATATTAACCCTAACCATAAACCTAACCCCTACCCTTACCCTAACCCTAACCCTAACCCTTATCTAACCCTAACCCAACCCTAACCCTTACACTTACCCTAACCCAAAACCTTACCCTAACCCTAAACCTAAACCTAAACCTTACCCTTACCCTACACCTAACCCTAACCCTAACCTCAAACCTAACCCTAAAACTAACCCTAAACCTAACCCTAACCCTTAGCCTTACCCTAACCCTAACCCTTACCCTAACCCTAACCCTAAACCTAAGCTAACCCTAAACCTAACACTAACCCTAACCCTAAACCTTACTCTTATCCTAACCCTAACCCTGACCCTAACACTTACCCTTACGCTAACCCCTACCCAAACCATAACGCTAACCCTAAAACTTACCCTAACCCTAAACTTTACCCTAACCCTAAACCTTACCCTTACCCTAACCCTAAACTTAACCTTAATGCTAACCCTAACCCTAACACTTAACCTTACCCTAACCCTAACCCTAACCCTAAACTTTACCCTAAACCTAACACTAACCCTTACCCTAAACCTAACCCTAACCCTAATCCTAACCCTTATCCTTACCTTAATCCTAACCTTAAACCTAACTCTTACCCTTACCCTAACGCTAACCCAAACCCTAACCCTAACCCTAAAATATATCATTACCCTAACCCTAACCCTAACCCTAACCCCTAACCTTTCCCTATTCTGAACCATAACCCTAACCCTTTCCCTTACCCTAACCCTAAACCCAACCCTAACCCTAACCGTAACCCTAACCCTAAACCTAACCCTTACACTTACCCCAATCCTAACCCTAAACCTAACCCAAACCCTAACCCTAACCCTTACCCAAACCTAACCCTAACTCTAACCCTTACCCCTAACCTAAACCTAACCTAACACTTAACTTTAACCCTAAAACTAACCCTTACCCGTACCCTAACCCTAACCCTAACACTTACCCTAACCCTAACCCTAAACCTTACCCAAACCCTAACCGTAACGCTAACCCTTACCCTTAACCTAAACCTAATCCTAACACTTAACCTTAAACCTAAACCTAACCCTTACCCTTACCCTAACCCTAACCCTAACACTTAATCTAACCCTAACCCTAACCCTAAACTTAACTGCAACACTAAACCTAACCCTAATCCTAACCCTACCCCTTACCCTTATCCTATCTGTAAACCTAAACCTAACCTAACCCTAACCCTAACCCAAAACCTTAACCTAACCCTAACCCTAATTCTAAACCTAACCCTTACCCTAACCCTAACCCTAACCCTAACCCTAAACCTAACCTTAAGCATAACACTCACCCTTACCCTAACCCTAAACCTAAACTTTACCCTTACCCTGACCCTAACCCTAAACCTAAGCTTAAACCTTACCCTTACCCTCACGCTAACACTAACCTTAACCCTAACCCTAACCCTAACCTTAACCATAACCCTTACCCTTACCCTAACTCTAAACCTAACCCTAAGCCTTACCCTAACCGTAACCCTAACCCTAACCCTTACCCTTACACTAACCCTAACACTAGCATTAACCCTAACCCTAACCCTAACACTAACCCTTACCCTTACCCTAACCCTAAACCTAAACCTAAACCGAACAATAACCCTAACCCTAACCCTAACCCTAACCTTAAGTATAACACTTACCCTTACCCTAACCCTAACCCTAACCTTTACCCTTACCCTAACCCTAACCCTTACCCTAAGCCTAACCCAAACCCTTGCCCTAACCCTATCCCTAACCCTAACCAGAACCTTAACCTTAACCCTAACCCTAATCCTAACCCTTACCCTTACCCTAAACTTAACCCTAAACCTAACCTTTACCCTAACCCTAACCCTAAACCTTGCCCTTACCCTAACCCTAACCCTAACCCTTACTCTAACCCTAACCCAACCCTAACCCTTACCCTTAGCCTAAACCTAACCCTAAACCTTAACTTTACCCTAACCCTAAACCTAAACCTTGCCCTTACCCTAAGCCTAACACTAACACTTACCCTAACCCTAACCCTAACCCTAACCCTAACTCTAACACTAACCCTAACACTAACCCTAACCCTTACCCTAACCCTAACCCTACCCCTTACCCTAACCCTAACCCTAACCCTAACCTTAACCTTAACCCTAACCCTAACCCTAACCATTACCCTTACCCTAAACCTAACCCTAAAAATAACCCTAACCCTTCCACTTACCCTAACCCTTACCCTTACCCTACACCTAACCCTAACCCTAACCCTAACCCTAAACCTAAACCTTACCCTTACCCTAAACCTAACACTAACGCTAACCCTTACCTTTACCCTAACCCTAACCCTAACCTAACCCTTACCCTAATCCTAACGCTAACCCTAACCTCAACCCTAACCCTAACCCGAACCCTATCCCAATAACTTACCCTCACCCTAACCCTAACCCAAACCCTTACCCTTAACCTAACCATAACCCTAACCTTAACCCCAACCCTAAACCTAACACTAACACTAACCCTTAACCTAACACTTACCCTAACCCTAACCCTAAACCTAACACTTACCCTAACCCTAACCCTAACTCTAAAAATAACACTTACCCTAACCCTAACACTAACACTTACCCTTACCCTAACCCTAACCCTAAACCTTACCCTTACCCTAAACCTAACCCTTAGCCTAACCCTAAACCTAACCCTAACACATACCCTAAACCTAACCCTAACCCTAACGCTTAGCCTAACACTTACCCTAACCCTAACCCTAACCCTAACACTTACCCTTACCCTAACCCTAACCCTAACCCTTAACCTAATCCTAACCCTAACCCTTACCCTAACCCTAACCCGAACCCCTAACCCTAACCCTTAACCTAACCCTAACCCGAACCCTAACCCTAACACTTACCCTAACCCTAACCCTAACACTTACCCTTACCCTAACCCTAACCCTAAACCTAACCCTTAACCTAATCCTAATCCTAAACCTTACCCTAACCCTAACCCTAACCCTAACTCTAAACCTAACCCCACCCCTAACCCTAACCCTAGCCCTAACCCTAACCCTTACCCTAACACTAAACCTAACCCTAAACATAACCTTAACCCTAACCCTAACCCTAACCCCTACCCTTACCCTAACCCTAAACCTAAAGCTAAACCTAAACCTAACCCGAACCATAACCCTATCCCTAACCCTAACCTTAACACTTGCCCTTACCCTAACCCTAACCCTATCCCTAACCCTTACTCTAACCCTAACCCAACCCTAACCCTTACACTTACCCTAACCCGAAACCTTACCCTAACCCTAACCCTAACCCTAACCTCAAACCTAACCTAACCCTAACCCTAAACGAACCCGAACCCTAACCCTAAATCTAACACTAACCCTAACCCTAACTCGAACCCTTACTCTTATCCTAACCCTAACCCTTACCCTAACCACTACCCTAACCATAACGCTAACCCTAAACCTTACCCTAACCATAAACCTAACCCTAACCTTTACCCTTACCTTAACCCTAACCTTAACCCTAACTCTTACCCTTACCCTAACGCTAAACCTAACCCTAACCCTAACCCTAAAACATATCCTTAACCTAACCCTAACCCTAACCCTAACCCCTAAACTTTCCCTATTCCTAACGCTAACCCTTTCTCTTACCCAACCCTAACCCCAACCCTAACCCTAACCTTAACCCTAACCCTAACCCTTACACTTACCCCAGCCCTAACCCTATACCTAACCCTAACCCGAACCCTAACTCTTACCCAAAACCTAACCCTAACGCTAACCCTTACCCCTAACCTAAACCTAACCCTAACCCTAACCCTTACACTTATCCTATCCGTAACCCTAAACCTAACCCTAACCCTAACCCTAACCCTAACGCTAACCCTAACCCTAACCCTAACCCTAACCTTAAGCATAACCCTTACCATTACCCTAACCCTAACCCTAACCCTAAACTTTACCCTTACCCTAAACCTAACCCTAAACCTAAGCTTAAACCTTACCCTTAACCTCACCATAACCCTAACCCCAACCTTAACACTAACCCTAACCCTCACCCTAACCTCAACCCTAACCCTTACTCTTACCCTAACCCTAATCCTAACCCTAACCCTTACCCTAACCGTAATCCTAACCCTAACACTTACCCTTATCCTACCCCTAACACTTACCCTAACCCTAACCCTAACTCTAAAAATAACACTTACCCTAACCCTAACAATAACACTTACCCTTATCCTAACCCTAACCCTAAACCTTACCCTAACCCTAAACCTAACCCTTACCCTAAACCTAACCCTAACCCTAACCCATACCTTAAACCTAACCCTAAACCTAACCCTTACACTAACACTTACCCTAACCCTAACCCTAAACCTAACACTTACCCTTACCCTAATCCTAACCCTATCCCTAACCCTAAACCTTAACCTGATCCTAACCCTAACCCTAACCCTTACCCTAACCCTAACCTAACCCTAACCCCTAACCCTAACCCTTAACCTAACCCTAACCCTAACCCTTACCCTTACCGTAACCCTAAACGTACCTCTAACCCTAACCCTAACCCTAACCCTTACCCAAACCCTAACCCTAACCCTAACCTTAACCTTAACCCTAACCCTAACCCTAACCCCTACCCTTACCCTAAACATAACCCTAAACCTAATCTTCACCCTAAACCTAACCCTAACCCTTGCCTTTACCCTAAACCGAACCGTAACCCTTAATCTAACCCTAAACCAACCCTAACCCTGACACTTACCCTAACCCTAACCCTTACACTTACCCTAACCCTAACCCTAAATCTAACTCTAACCCTAACCCTAACCCTTACCTTTACCCTACACCTAACCCTAAACCTAACCCTAACCCTCACCCTAACCTTAACCCTAACCCTAAACCTAACCCTTACCCTTACTCTAACCCTAACCCTAAATCTAAACCTAATCCTAAACCTAACCCTATCCCTTACCCTTACCCTAACCCTAACCCTAAACCTAACCCTAACCCTAACCCTAACAGCTAAACCTAACCCTAACCCTAGTCCTTACCCTTACCCTAACCCTAACCATAACCCTAACCTAACCGTAACACTTACCCTAACCTAACCCTAACCCTAACCCCTACCCTTACACTAACACTAACCCTA
The DNA here is from genome assembly GCF_031878675.1 of Megascapheus bottae. Lineage (NCBI taxonomy): Eukaryota > Metazoa > Chordata > Mammalia > Rodentia > Geomyidae > Megascapheus > Megascapheus bottae. Next base: position 171,643 of record NW_028327391.1, read on the forward strand.
ACCTTAACCCCAACTTTAAACCTGACCCTAACCCTAACCCTAACACTTACCCTTACCCTAAACCTAACATTAACCCTAACCCTAACCCTTATCCTAACCCTATCCCTAACGTAACCCTAACCCTAACCCTTAAACTAACCTAACACTAACCATAAACACTAACCCTAACCCTTACCCTTAACGTAACCCTAACACTAACAATAACCGTTACCCTTACCCTACCCCTAACCCTAACTCTTACACAAACCATAAACCTAACCCTTACCCTTACACTAACCTTAACCCTAAACCTAACCCTAACCTGAAACCTTACCCTAACACTAAACGTAACCCTAACCTCAAACTTAACTCTGACCCTAACCCTAAAACTAACTATTACCCTTGCCCTAAACCTAACCCTAACCCTAACCCTAACCCTTACCCTTACACTAAACCTAACCCTAACCCTAACCGTAAACCTAACACTTACCCTAACCCTAACTCTAACCCTAACCCTTACCCTTACCCTAACCGTAAGCCTAACCTTAACTCCAACCCTAAACCAAACCCTAACCCTAACCCTTACCCTAACCATTACCCTAACCCTTACCATAACCCTAACCTAACCCTTATCCTCACCCTAACCCTAATCCTAAACTTAACCCTAAAACTAACCCTAACCCTAATCCTAATCCTAACCCTTACCCTAACCCTAACCCTAACCCCAACCCTAACCTTAACCATAACCCTTACCCTAACCGTAACCCTTAACCTAACCCTAAACTTTACCCTTACCCTCATCCTAAGCCTAACCGTAACCCTAAACCTAACCCTAACCCTAACCTTAACCCTAACCCTTATCCTTACCCTAACCCTAACACTAACCCTAACCCTAAAGCTAACCCTAACTGTAAACCTAACACTTACCCTTAATGTAAACCTAACCCTAAACCTAACCCTAAACCTTACTGTAACCCTAACCCTAAACCTAACCGTAAACCTTACCCTAAACTTAACCCTAAACCTAACCCTAACTCTAACCCTAACCCTAAACTTAACCCTAACCCTAACCCTAACACTTACGCTTACCCTAATCCCTACCATAACCTTAACGCTAACTATAACCCTTACCCTAACCCTAAGCCTAAACCAAACCCTAACTCTTACCCTTACCCTCAGCCTAAACCTAACCTTAACCCTAACTCTACCCCTAACCCTTACCCTTACACTTTCTCTAAACCTAACCCTAACCCTTACCCTTACCCTAACCCTAACCCTAACACTTACCCTAAGCGTAACCCTAACCCTAACCCTTACCCTTACCCTAAGGCTAACCCTGAACCTAACCCTAACCCTAACCTTAACCCTAACCCTAACCCTTACCCTTACCCTAACCCTAACCCTAAACCTAACCCTAATCCTAACCCTAACACTAACCCTTACCTTTACCCTAACCCTAACCCTAAATCTCACCCTAACCCTAACCCTAACAGCTAACCCTAACCCTAACCTAACTGTAACACTTACCCTAAACTAACCCTAACCCTAACCCCTACCCTTACACTAACACTAACCCTAACCTTAACCCCAACCTTAAATCTGACCCTAACCCTAACCCTAACACTTACCCTTACCCTAACCCTAATATTAACCCTAACCCTTATCCTAACCCTAACCCTAACGTAACGCTAATCCTAACCCTAACCCTTAAACTAACCCTAACACTAACCCTAAACCCTAACCCTAACCCTTACCCTTAACCTAACCGTAACCCTAACCCTTACCCTTACCCTTACCCTAAACCTAACCCTAAACCTAACCCTAACCCAAACACTAACACTTACCCTTACCCTAACCCTAAACCTAACACCTAACCCTAACCCTACCCTAACCCTTACCCTTACCCTTACCCTAACCCTAACACTAACCCTAACCCTAACACTTACCCTAACCCTAACTCTATACCTAAGCCTTACCCTAACCCTAAGCCTAACCTTAACCCCAACCCTAAACCAAAACCTAACCCTAACCCTTACCCTAACCCTAACCTAACCCTTATCCTAACTCTAACCCTAACCCTAACCTTAACCCTAACACTAACCCTAACCCTAACCCTTACCCTTACCGTAATCCTAACCCTAAACCTAACCCTAACCCTAACCCTACCCCTAACCCTAACCCTAACCCTAACCTTACTGTAATCTTAACGCTAACCATAACCCTTACCTAAACCTAAGCCTAATCCTAACCCTTACACTTACCCTTACCCTCAGCCTAAACCTAACGTTAACCCTAACCCTACACCTAACCCATAACCTTACCCTCTCCCTAACCCTAAACCTAACCCTAACCCTAACCCTTACCCTTACCCTAACCCTAACCCTAACCCTTACCCTTACCCTAACCGTAACCCTAACCCTAACCCTAAAACTAACACTAACCCTAACCCTGACCCTTACCCTTGTTCCAACCCTAACACTAACCCTAACACTTACCCTTACCCTAACCCCTACCCTAACCCTAACCCTTACCCTAACCCTAACACTAACACTAACCCTAACCCTTACCCTTACCCTAAACCTAAACGTAAACTTAATGCTAACCCTAAACCTAACACCTACCCTTACCCTAACCCTAACCGTAACCCTACACCTTACCCTAAACCCAACCCTAACTCTTACCCTTACCCTAACGCTAACCCTAACCCTAAACCTAACCCTAACACATATCCTTAATGTAACCCTAACCCTAACCTTAACCGTAACCCTAACCTTATCCCTAACCCTAACCCTAACCCTAAACTTATCCCTAACCCTAACCCTAACCCTAACCCTAACCCTCACCCTGACCCTTACCCTAACCCTAACCCTTAACTTAACTGCAACACTAAAGCTAACCTAACCCTAACCTAATCCATACCCTTACCCTAACCCTAACCCTCACTTTAACAATAACCCTTACCCTTACCCTAAACCTAAACCTAACCCTAACCCTTACCCTAACCGTAACCCTAACCCTAACACTTACCCTAACCCTAAGGCTAACCCTAAACCTCACCCTAACCCTAACCCTAACCTTAACCCTAACCCTAACCCTTACCCTACACTAACCCTAACCTTAAACCTAACCCTAATCCTAACCCTAACCCTAACCCTTACCCTTACCCTAACCCTAGCCCTAAATCTAACCCTAACCCTAAACCTAACAGCTAACCCTAACCCTAACCATAGCCCGTAGCCTTACCCTAACCCTAATCCTAACCCTAACCTAACCGTAACACTTACCCTAAAACTAACCCTAAACCTAACCCCTACCCTTACACTAACAATAACCCTAACCTTAACCCCAAACTTAAACCTGACCCGAACCCTAACCCTAATTCTAACCGTTACCCTAACCCTAACCCTAACTCTAACACTTACCCTTACCTAACCCTAACATTAACCCTAACCCTAACCCTTATCCTAACCCTAACCCTAACGTAACCCTAACCTAAACCTAACCTTTAAACTAACCCTAAAACTAACCCTAAACCCTAACCCTAACCCTTACCCTAAACCTAACCCTAACCCTAACCTTAACCCTTACCCTTACCCTACCCCTAAACCTAACTCTAACCCAAATCATAACCCTAACCCTTACCCTAAACTAACCCTAATCCTAAACCTAACCCTAACCTGAACCCTTACCCTACCCCTAACCCTAACCCTAACCTCAAACTTAACTCTGACCCTAACCCTAACCTAACCATTACCCTTACCCTAAACCTAACCCTAAACCTAACCCTAACCCTAACCCTAACGCTTACCCTTACCCTAACGCTAACCCTAAACCTAACCCCTAACCCTAACCTTAACCCTAACCCTTACCCTTACCCTAACCCTAACCCTAACCGTAACCCTAACCCTAACCCTAACACTTACCCTAACCCTAACCCTAACCCTAACCCTTACCCTTCCCCTGACCCTAAGCCTAACCATAACCCTAACCCTAAACCAAACTCTAACTCTAACCCTAACCCTAACCATTACCCTAACTCTTACCCTAACCCTAACCCTAACCCTTACCCTAACCCTAACCTTAACCCTAAACTTAACTGCAACACTAACCCGAACCCTAACCCTAACCCTAACCCTTACCCTTACCCTTACCGTAACCCTAAACCTAACCCTAACCCTAAACCTAACCCAAAACTTTACCCTAACCCTAACCCTAATCCTATCCCTAACCCTTACCCTAACCCTAACCCTAACCATAACCTTAACCATAACCCTTACCCTTACCCTAACCATAACCCTAAACCTAACCTTAACCTAAATCTAATCCTAACCCTAACCCTAAACTTAACCCTAACCCTAACCCTAACACTTATGCTTACCCTAACCCCTACCCTAAACTTAATGCTAACCATAACCCTTGCCCTAACCCTAAGCCTAACCCTAACCCTAATCCATACCCTTACCCTCAGCCTAAACCTAAACTTAACCCTAACCCTACACCTAACGCTTACCCTTACCCTTTCCCTAAGCCTAACCCTAACCTTAACCTAACCCTTACGCTAACCCTAACACTGACCCTAACACTAAACCTAACCGCAACCCTAAACCTAACCCTTACCCTTACCCTAAACCTAACCCTAAACCTATCAATAACCCTAACTCTTACCCTTACACTAACCCTAAACCTAACCCTAACCTTAACCCTAACACTTACCCTTACCCTAACCCTAACCTTAACCATAACCCTTACCCTTAACCTAACCATAACCCTAAACCTAACCCTAACCCTTACACTTACCATAACCGTAAACCTAACGTTAATGCTAACCCTAACCCTAAACCTTCCGCTAACCCTAACCCTAATCCATACCCTTATCCTAACGCTAACCCTAACCTTAACCCTAACCCTTACTCTTACCCTAACCCTAACCATAACCCTATCCCTTACCCTAACCGTAACCCTAACCCTAACCCTTAACATTACCCTAAGGCTAACCCTAAACCTAACCCTAACCCTAACCCTAACCTTAATCCTAACCCTAACCCTAACCCTTACTCTTACCCTAACCCTAACCCTAAACCTAACCCTAATCCAACCCCAATTGTAATCCTTACCCTTACCCTAACCCTAACCCTAAACCTAACCCTAACCCTAACCCTAACCGAAACAGCTAACCCTAACCCAAACAGCTAACCCTAACCCTAATCCCTACCCTTACACTAACACTAACCCTAACGTTAACTCCAACTTTAAACCTGACCCTAACCCTAACCCTAAGCGTTACCATAACCCTAACCCTAACCCTAACACTTACACTTACCCTAACCTTAACATTAACCCTAAACCTAACCCTTATCCTAACCCTAAACCTAACGTAACCCTAACCCTAACCCTAACCCTTAAACTAACCCTAACACTAACCCTAAATCCTAACCCTAACCCTTACCCTAAACCTCACCCTAAACCTAACCCTAACCTGAACCCTTACCTTAACCCTAACCCTAACCCTAACCTCAAACTTAACTCTGACCCTAACCCTAAAACAACCATTACCCTAAACCTAAACCTAACCCTAAACCTAACCCTAAACCTAACCCTAACGCTTACCCTTTCCCTAACCCTAACCCTAACCCTAACCCCTAACACTAACCCTAACCCTAAGCCTAACCATAACCCTTACCCTTACCCTAACCCTAACCCTAACCCTAAAACTTACCTAACCCTAACCCTAACCCTTACCGTTACCCTAACCCTAATCCTAACCTTAACAACAATTCTAAACCAAACCCTAACCCTAACCCTAACCCTAAACATTAACCTAAACCTTACCCTAACCCTAACCCTAACCCTTATCCTAACCCTAACCCTAACCCTAAACTTAACTGCAACACTAAACCAAACCCTAACCCTAACCCTAACCCTTACCCTTACCCTTATTGTAAACCTAACCCTAAACCTAACCCTAAACCTTACCCTAACCCTAACCCTAACCCTAAACCAAACCCTAACCCTAACCCTAACCCTAACCATTACCCTAGCTCTTACCCTAACCCTAAACCTAACCCATATTCTAACCCTAACCCTAAGCCTAAACTTAACTGCAACACTAAACCTAACCCTAACCCTAACCCTACACCTTACCCTTACCCTTACCGTAACCCTAAACCTAACCCTAACCCTAACCCTAACCCAAAACCTTATCCTAAGCCTAACCCTAATCCTAACCCTAACCCTTACCCTAACCCTAACCCTAACCCTAACCTTAACCATAACCCTTACTGTTACCCTAACCGTAACCCTAAACCTAACCCTAACCTAACCCTAACCGTAACCCTAACCCTAAACTTAACCCCAACCCTAACCCTAACACTTACGCTTACCCTAACCATTACCCTAACCTTAACGCTAACCATAACCCTTACCCTAACCCTAAGCCTAACCCTAACCCTAAACCTTTCCCTTACCCTCAGCCTAAACATAAACTTAACCCTAACCTACCCCTAACCCTTACCCTAACCCTTTCCCTAACCCTAACCCTAATCCTAACCCTTACCCTTACCCTAACACTAAACATAACTCTAACCCTAACCCTAACCCTAACCCTAACCCTAATCCTTACCCTTACCCTCACCCTAACCCTAATCTTAACCCTAACCCTTACCCTAACACTAACACTGACGCTAACACTAAACCTAACCCCAAACCTAAACCTAACCCTAACCCTTACCCTTACCCTAACCCAGCCCTAAACCTAACAATAACCCTAACCCTAACCCTTACCCTTATTCCCACCCTAACCCTAACCTTAACACTTACCCTTACCCTAACCCCTACCCTAACCCTAACGCTAACCTTAACCCTTACCCTAACCCTAACACTAAGACTAACCCTTACCTTTAACCTAACCATAAACCTAACCTTAATGCTAACCCTAACCCTAACACCTACCCTTACCCTAACCATACCGTAACCCTACACCTTACCCTAAACCTAACCCTAACCCTTACAATAAACCTAACCCTAATCCTAACCCTAACCCTTACCTTAACGTAACCCTAACCCTACCGTAACTCTTACCGTTATCCTAACGCTAACCCTAACCCTAATCTAACCCTAGCCCTAAAACATATCCTTCCCGTAACACTAACCCTAACCTTAACACTAACCCTAACTTATCCCTAACCGTAACTCTAACCATAACCCTTACCCTTACCCTTAACCTAACCCTAACCCTGAACTTAACTGCAACAGTAAACCTAAACCTAACCCTAACTCAAACCCTTACCCTAACCACAACCATAAACCTAACCGTAAACCTAACCCTAACCCAAAACCTTACCCTAACCCTAACCCTAATCCTAACCCTAACCCTTACCCTTACCCTAACCCTAACCCTAACCCTTACTCTAACCCCAAGCCTAACCTCAACCCTAACCCTAACTCTAATCCTAAAATTAACCCTTACCTTACCCTAATCCTAACCCAAAACCTAACCCTTACCCTTACCGTAACCCTAACCCTAATCCTAACCCTAACCCTAACCCCTAACCCTAAAACTAATCCTAAACCTAACCCTAACCCTTACCCTTACCCTAACACTAACCCTAACCCTAAACCTTACCCTAACCCTTACCCTCACCCTAATCCTAACCCTAACCCTAACCCTTACCCTTACCCTACACCTAACCCTAACCTTAACACCAACCCTAAACCTAACCCTAACCCTAACGCTAACCCTAACCCTAACCCTTACCCTAACCCAAACCCTAATCCTAAACCTAACCCTTACCCTTAGCCTAACCCTATCCCTAAACCTAAACCTAACGGTAACCCTAACCTTAACCCTAACCCTTCACCTTACCTTAACCCTAACCCTAACCCTAACCCTAACCCTAAACCTAACCCTTACCCTAACCCAAACCCTAATCCTAAACCTAACCCTTACCCTTACCCTAACCCTAAACCTAAACCTAAACCTAACCCTAACACTTACCCTCACCCTCACCCTAACCTAACCCTTACCCTTACCCTAACCTTAACCCCAACCCTAAACCTAACCCTAACGCTAACTCTTAACCTAACACTTACCCTAACCCTAACGCTAACCCTAACACTTACCCTAACCCTAACCCTAACTCCAACAACAACCCTTACCCTAACACTAACCTTAACACTTACCCTTACCCTAACCCTAACCCTATCCCTAACCCTTACCCTAAACCTAACACTTACCCTAACCCTAACCCTAACCCTAACCCCTAACCCTAACCCTAACCCTTAACATAACACTAACCCTAAACCTAATCCGAACCTTACCCTTACCCTAACCCTAATCCCAAACCTAACCCTAACCCTAAACCTCACCCTAACCTTAACCCTAACCCTAATCGTAATTCTTACCCTTACACTAACCCTAACACTAAAGCGAGCACTAACACTAACCCTAACCCTAATGCTAACCCTGACCATACCCTAAGGCTAACCCTAACCCTAACCTCAAAGCCTACCCTAACCCTAACCCTAACCCTTACACTTATCCTAACCCTAACCCTAACCCTAACACTTACCCTTACCCTAAACCCTACCCTAACCCTAACGCTAACCCTAATCATTACCCTAACCCTAACCCTAACACTTACACTTACCCTCAAACTAAACCTAACCTTACTCTAAACCTAACTCTACCCCTTACCCTTATCCTAACCCTAACCCTAAACCTAACCCTAAACCTTACCCTAACCGTAACCCATACACTTACCATAACCCTAACCCTTACCCTTACCCTAACCCTAACCCTAAACCTAACCCTAACCCTAACCCTAACCCTTACCCTAACCCAAACCCTAATCCTAACCCTAACCCTTACCCTTACCCTAACCCTAATCCTAAACCTTACACTAACCCTAACAGTAACCAGAACACTTACCCTAACCCTAAACCTAACCCTAACCCTAACCCTTACCCTTACCCTAACCCTAATCCTAAACCTAAACCTTAACACTAACCCTTACCCTTACACTGACCCTAACCCAAACAATAAACATAACCCTAACCGTAACTCTAACCCTTACCCTTAGCCTAATCCTAACCATAAACCTAACCCTAAACCTTACCCTTACCCTCACCCTAACCCTCACCTTGACCCTAACCACAACACTAACCCTAACCCTAACCTTAACCCTAACCCTTTTCCTTACCCTAAACCTAACACTAACCCTAACCCTAAACCTAACTCTAACCCTAAACCTAACCCTAACCCTAATACTAACCCTTACCCTTACCCTAACCAAAACCCTAACCGTAACCCCTAAGCCTAACCCTAACCCTAATGCTAAACCTTACCCTTATCCTAACCCTAGCCCTAACCCTTACACTTACCCTAACCCTAAACCTAAACTTAACCCTAGCCCTAACCCTAACCCTTTACCTTACCATAACCCTAACCCTAACCCTAACCTAACCCTAACCCTAACCCATAACCCTAACCCTAAACTTTATCCTTATCCTAACCCTAACCCTAACCAGAAAACTTACCCTAACCCTAACACTAACCCTAACCCTCACCCTTACCCTAACCCTAACCCTAAACTTAACCCATAGCCTAAACATAACCCTAACCCTAACCCTTACCCTAACACTTACCCTAAACCTAAGCCTAACCCTAACACTTACCCTTACAGTAACCCTAACCCTAACCCTTACCATAATCCTAATCCTAACCCTTACCCTAACCCTAACCCTAACCCTAAACCCTAACCCTAACCCTTAACCTAAACCTAACACTAACCCTAACCCTTACTCTTACCCTAACCCTAAACCTAACTCTAACGCTAACCCTAACCCTAACCCTTACTCTAAACCTAACCCTAACCCTTACCCTAACCCTAACCCTAACCCTAACCTTAACCGTAACACTAACCCTAACCCTAAACCATACCCTTACCCTAAATCTAACCCTAAACCTAACCCTAAACCAAATCCTAAGCATAACCTTAACCCTAACCCTAACCCTTGCCCTTACCCTAAACCTAACCCTAACCCTAACCCTTACTCTAACCCAAACCTAACCCTAACCCTTACACTTACCCTAACCATAAACCTAACCCTAACCCTAACCCTAACCCTTACCCTTACCCTACACCTAACCCTAACCCTAACCCTAACCCTAAACCTTACCCTTACCCTAAACCTAACACTAATCCTAACCCTTACCCTTACCCTAACCCTAACCCTAAACCTAACCCTTACTCTAACCCTAACCCTAACCTCAACCCTAACCCTAACTCTAACCCTAAAATTAACCCTTACCTTACCCGAATCCTAACGCTAAACCTAACCCTTACCCTTACCGTAACCATAACCCTAATCCTAACCCTAAACCTAACCCTAACCCCTAACCCTAAAACTAATCCTAACCCTAACACTAACCCTTACCCTTACCCTAACCCTAACCCTAACCCTAAACGTTACCCTAACACTTACACTCACCCTAATCCTAACCCTAACCCTAACCCTTAACCTAACACTTACCCTAACCCTAACACTAATCCTAACACTTACCGTAACCCTAACCCTAACTCTAACAATTACCCTTACCCTAACCCTAATCCTAACCCTTACCCTAACCTTAACCCTAACCCTTACCCTAACCCTAACCCTAACCCTAACCCCTAACCCTAACCCTTAACAGAACACTAACCCTAAACCTACCCCTAACCTTACCCTTACCCTAAACCTAAACCTAACTCTAACCCTAACCCTAACCCTAACCCTTAACCTTATCCTAACCCTAAGCCTAACCCTAACACTAACACTTACCCTTACCCTAAACCCTACACTTACCCTAACGCTAAACCTAAACATTACCCTAACCCTAACCCTAACCCTTACCCTTACCCTAACACTAAACCTATCATTAACTCTAACCCTAACCCTAATCCTTACCCTTATCCTAACCCTTACCCTAAACCTTACCCTTACCCTAAAGCTAACCCTAACTCTTGCCTAAACCTAAACCTAACTCTAACCCTTACCCTTAGCTTAACCCTAAACCTAACTCTTACCCTTACCCTACCCCTAACCCTAACCTTAACACCAACCCTAAACCTAACCCTAAGCCTAACCCTAACCCTAACCCTAACCCTTACCCTAACCCAAACCCTAATCCTAAACCTAACCCTTACCCTTACCCAACCCTAACCCTAAACCTAAACTTATCCCTAACCCTAATCTTAACCCTAAACATTACCCTTAGCCTAACCCTAACCCAAAACCTAACTCTAACCCTTACCCTTACCCTCACCCTAACCCTAACCCTAACCCTAAATCTAACCCTTACCCTTACCCTAAACCTAACTCTAAACCTAACCATAAACCTAACCCTAACCTTACCCTTACCATAACCCTTACCCTAAACCTAACCCTAACCCTAACCCTAACCCCTAAACATAAAACTAACCCTAACCCTAACCCTAACCCTTACCCTTACCCTAACCCTAACCCTAACACTTACCCTCACCCTCACCCTAACCCTAACCCTAACCCTAACCCTTACCCTTACCCTAACACTAACCTCAACCCCAACCCTAAACCTAACCCTAACACTAACTCTTAACCTAACACTTACCCTAACCCTAACGCTAACCCTAACACTTACCCTAACCCTAACCCTAACTCTAACAATAACCCTTACCCTAACCCTAACCTTAACACTTACCCTTACCCTAACACTCACCCTAAACCTAACCCTTACCCTAAACCTAACACTTACCCTAACCCTAACCCTAACCCTAACCCCTAACCCTAGCCCTTAACCTAACACTAACCATAAACCTAACCCGAACCTTACCCTTACCATAACACTAATCCTAAACCTACCCTAATCCTAAACCTCACCCTACACCTTAACCCTAACCCTAACCGTAATTCTTACCCTTACTCTAACCCTAACCCTAAACCTAACACTAACTCTAACCCTAACCCTAATCCTAACCCTAACCCTTACCATAATCCTAATCCTAACCCTTACCCTAACCCTAACCCTAACCCTAACCCCTAACCCCTAACCATTAACCTAACCCTAACACTAATCCTAACCCTTACTCTTACCCTAACCCTAAACCTAACTCTAACGCTAACCCTAACCCTAACCCTAACCCTTACCCTAACCCCAACCCTATCCCTAACCCTTACCCTAACCCTATCTCTAACCCTAACCTTAACTGTAACCCTTAACCAAACCCTAAACCATACCCTTACCCTAACTCTAATCCTAAACCTAACCCTAAACCTAACCCTAAACATAACCTTAACCCTAACCGTAACCCTAACCCTTGCCCTTACCCTAAACCTAACCCTAACTCTAAGCCTTACTCTAACCCTACCAATTACACTTACCCTAACCCTAAACCTAACCCTAACCCTAATTCTAACCCTTACCCTTACCCTACACCTAACCCTAACCCTAACCCTAACCCTAAACCTTAACCTTACCCTAAACCTAACACTAATCCTAACCCTTACCCTTACCCTAACCCTAACCCTAACCCTAACCTTAACCCCAACACTAACCCTAACCCTTACCCTTACCATAACTCTAACCCTAACCCTAACCCTTACCCTTACCCTAACCCTAACCCTAAACCTAACCCTAACCCTTACGCAAAACGTAACTCTAACCATAAACTTAACCCTTGCCCTAACCCTAACCTTAACTCCAACACTAACCCTAACCCTAACACTTACCCTAACCCCAACCCTAACCCTAAACCTAACCTTAACCCCAACCCTAAACCTAACCCTAACCCTAACCCTAACCCTTACCCTAATCCTAACCCTAACCCTAACACTAACACTTACCCATACCCTAACCCTAACCAAAACGGTAACTCTTATCCTAACCCTATCCCTAACCCTAACCCTAAACCTTACCCTTACCCTAACCCTAACCCTAACCCTAACCCTAACCCTTACACTTACCCTTACCCTAACCCTAAAACTAACCCTAACCCTAACCCTAACCCTAACCCTAACCACACCTCTAAACTTAACCCTAACCCTTATCCTTACCCTAACCCTAACACTAACCCTAAACCTAACCCTAACCCTCAACTTAACCCTTAACTTTACCCTAACCCTGACCCTAACCCTAACCCTAACCTTAACCCTAAACCTTACCCTAACCCTAACCCTAAACCTAACCCTAACGCTAACCCTAACACTTACCCTTATAGTGACCCTAACCCTAACCCTAAATCTAACCCTTACCCTTCCACTAACCCTAACCCTAAACCTAACCCTAACCCTTACCCTAACTCTAACCCTAACCCTGACCCTAACCCTAACCAGAACACTTACCCTAACCCTAACCATAACCGTAACACTTACCCTTACCCTAACCCTAACCCTAAACTTAACCCATACCCTAAACCTAATCCTAACCCTAACCCTTACCCTAACACTTACCCTAACCCTAACTCTAACCCTAACACCTATCCTTACCCTAACCTTAACCCTAACCCTAACCCTCACCCTAATCCTAACCCTAACCCTTACCCTAACGATAACCTTAACCCCTAACCCTAACCCTTAAACTAACCCTAACCGTTAACCTAACCCTAACCCTAACCCTAAACCTAACCTTAACCTTAACCCTAACCCTAAAACTAACCCTTCCCCTTACCGTAAACCTAACCCAAAACGTAACCTTAACCCTAATCCTAACCCATCCCTTGCCGTAACCTAACCCTAACCCTAACCCTAACCCTTACTCTAACCCTAAACCAACCCTAACCCTTACCTTAACCCTAACCTAAACCCTAACTGTTACCCTTACCCTAAAGCTCACCCTAATCCTGACCCTAACCGTAACACATATCCTTACCTTAACGCTAACCCTAAGCCTATCTCCTAACCTTTAACTATTCCAAACCCTAACCCTCACACTTACACTTACCCTAAACCTAACCCTAAACCTAATCCTAACCCTAACCCTAACCCTTACCCAAACCCTAAACCTAACGGTATCCCTTACCCTTAACCTAAACCTAACCCTAACACTTAACCTTAACCCTAAACCTAACCATTACCCTTACCCTATCCCTAACCCTAAACTTAATTGCAACACTAAACCTAACCCTAACCCTAACCCTACCCCTAACCCAAAACCTTACCCTAACCCTAACCCTAATCCTAAACCTAACCATTAACCTAACCCTAACCCTAACCTTAAGCATAAACCTTACCCTTACCCTAACCCTAAACCTAACCCTAACCTTTACACTTACCGTAACCCTACCCTAAACCTTAAGCTTAACCCTTACCCTTACCCTCACCCTAAACCTAACCTTAACTCTAACCCTAACCCAAACACTAACCTTAACCCTAAAACTTACCCTTACCCTAACCCTAACCCTAACCCTAAGCCTTACCCTAACCGTAACCCTAACCCTAACCTTTACCCTTACCCTAACCCTAACCCTAACCTTAACCCTAACCCTAACCCTAACGCTAACACTAACCCTTACCCTTACACTAACTCTAACCCTAAACCTAACCCGAACAATAACCGTATCCCTAACCATAACTCTTATCCTTACCCTAACCCTAACACTAACCCTTACCCTAACCCTAAACCTAACTCTAACCCTAACCCTAACCCTAACCCTTACCCTTACCCTAACCCTAACCCTAAACCTAACCCTAAGCCTAACCCTAACCCTTACCCTTACCCTAACCCTAACCCTAAACCTAACCCTAACCCTAACCCTAACCCCTAACCCTAAAACTAACAATAACCCTAACCCTAAACCTTACCCTTACCCTAACCCTTACCCTAACCCTAACCCAAAACTTAACCTCACCCTAACCCTAACCCTAACACTTACCCTTACACTAACCCTAACCCTAACCTTAACCCCAACACTAAACCTAACCCTAACACTAACCCTTAACCTAACACTTACCCTAACCCTAACCCTAACACTAACACTTACCCTAACCCTAACCCTAACTCTAACAATAACACTTACCCTAACCATAACACTAACACTTACCATTACCCTATCCCTAACCCTAACCCTAATCCATACCCTAAACCTAACCCTAACCCTAACCCTTAGCCTAACACTTACCCTAAACCTAACCCTAACGCTTACCCTTACCCTAACCCTAACCCTAACCCTAACCCTTAACCTAATACTAACCCTAACGCTTACCCTAAGCCTAACCCTAACCCTAACCCCTATCCCTAACCATTAACCTAACCCTAACCCTAACCCTAACCCTTACCCTTACCCTAACCCTAACCCTAGCACTGACCTTAACCTTAACCCTAACCCTAAACCTAACCCCTACCCTTACCCTAAACCTAACCCTAAACCTAACCTTAACCCTGACCCTAAACCTAACCCTTGCCCTTACCCTAACCCTAACCCTAACCCTTACTCTAACCCTAACCCAACCCTAACCCTTACACTTACACTAACCGAAAACCTTACCCTAACCCTACCCCTAAGCCTAAAGCTTACCCTTACCCTACACCTAACCCTAACCCTAACCTCAAACCTAACCCTAACCCTAACCCTAAACCTAACCCTTACCCTAACCCTAAACCTAACCCTTACCCTAACCCTAACCCTAACCCTAAACCTAACCCTAAACCTAACCCTAACCCTAACCCCAACCCTAAACCTAAAACTAAGCCTAACCCTAAACCTAACACTAACCCTAACCCTAACCCTTACTCTTATCCTAACCCTAACCCTGACCCTAACACTTACCCTTAATCTAAACCCTACTCTAACCATAACGCTAACCCTAAACCTTACCCTAACCATAAACCTAACCCTAACCCTAAACCTTACCCTTACCCTAACACTAAACCTAACCTTAATGCTAACCCTAACCCAAACACTTAACCTTACCCTAACCCTAACCCTAACCCTAATCCTTACCCTAAACCTAACACTAACTCTCACCCTAACCCTAACCCTAACCCTAACCCTTACCCTTACCTTAACCCTAAACTTAACCCTAACTCTTATCCTCTCCTAACGCTAACCCTAACCCTAACCCTAACCCTAAAACATATCCTTACCCTAACCCTAACCCTAACCCTAACCCCTAACCTTTCCCTATTCCTAACCCTAACCCTAACCCTTTCCCTTACCCTAACCCTAACCCCAACCCTAACCCTAACCGTAACCCTAACCTTAACCCTTACCCTTACACTTACCCCAGCCCTAACCCTAAACCTAACCCTAACCCTAACCCTAACCCTTACCCAAACCCTAACCCTAACTCTAACCCTTACCCCTAACCTAGGTTTAGGTTTAGGGTTAGGATTAGGGTAAAGGTTAGAGTTAGGGTTAAGGTTAGGGTTAGGGTTAGGGTTAGCGTTTGGGTTAGGGTTAGGGGTTAGGGTTAGGGTTAGGCTAAGGGTAAGGTTTAGGGTTAGGGTTAGGGTTAGGGGTTAGGGTTAGGGTAAGGGTAAGGGTTAGGGTTTGGGTTCGGGTTAGAGGTTAGAGTTAGGGTTAGCGTAAGGGTAGGGTTTTGGGTTAGGGTTCGGGGTTAGGGTTAGGATTAGGGTAAGGGTTAGGGCTAGGGTAAGGGTTAGGGTTGGGTTTAGGGTTAGGATTGGTGTTAGGATTAGGGTAAGGTTAAGAGTTTGGGTTAGGGTTAGGGTTAGGGTTAGGTTTGGGGTTAGAGTTAGGGTAAGTGTAAGGGTTAGGGTTAGGTTTAGGCTAAGGGTAAGGGTTAGGGCTAAGATTAGGGTTAGGGTTAATGATCGTGTTAGGGTCAGGGTGAGGGTTAGGGTAAGGTTAGGGTTAGGGTTAGGGTTAGGGTTAGATTTAGGGTTAGGGTTAGGGTAAGAGTAAGAGTTAGGGTTAGGTTAAGGTTTGGGGTTAAAGTTAGGGTAAGTGTTAGGGTAAGGGTAAGGTTTAGGGTTAGGGTTAGGGTTAAGGTAAGTTTTATGGTTAGGGTTAGTTTAGGGTGAGCGTTAGGGTTAAGGTTAGCGTTAGTGTTTAGGGTTAGGGTTAGGGTTGGGGTTAGGGTTAGGGTTAGGGGTTAGGGTTAGGGTAAGGGTAAGGTTTAGGGTTAGGGTTATGGTTAGGGGTTAGTGTTAGGGTTAGGTTTAGGGTTAGGGTTAGGGTTAGGTTTAGGGTTAGGGTTAGGGTAAGGATAAGGGTTAGCGTTGGGGTTAGGGTTAGGGTAAGGTTTAGGGTTAGGATTAGTGTTAGGGTTAGGTTTAAGGTTTGGGTTAGGGTTAGGGTTAGGGTTATGGGTTAGGGTTAGGGTTAGGGTAATGGTAAGGTTTAAGTTTAGGGTTAGGGTTACGGTTAGGGTAAGGCTAAGGTTTAGGTTTAGGGTTAGGGTTAGGGGTTAGGGTTAGGGTTAGAGTAAGTGTTAGGGTTAGGGTAAGGGTTAGGGTTAGGTTTAGGGTAAGGGTAAGTTTTAGGGTTAGGGTTAGGGTCAGTGTAAGCGTTAGGGCTAGGGTTAGGGTTAGGGTTAAGTTTAGGGTTAGGATTAAGGTAAGGATAAGGGTGAGGGTTAGGGTTAGGGTTATAGTTAGGGTTAGGCTAAGGGTAAGGGTTACGGTTAAGGTTAGGGTGAGGGTTAGGTTTAGGGTTAGTGTAAGGGTTAGGTTTAGGGTAAGGTTAGGGTTAGGGTTCGGGTTAGGTTTAGGGTTAGAGTTAGGGTAAGGTTAAGGGTTAGAGTTAGATTTAGTGTTGGGGTTAAGGTTAGGATTAGGATTAGCGTAAGGGTAAGGGTTAGGGTCAGGGTTAGGGTTGGGGTAATGGTTATGTTTAGGGTTAGGTTAGGGTGAGCGTTGGCGTTAGTGTTAGGGTTAGGGTTAGGATTAGGTTTAGGGTCAGGGTCAGGGTCAGGGTTAGGGTTTGAGTTAGGGTTAGGGTTATTGTCAGGGTCAGGTTCAGGGTAAGGTTAGGGTTAGGGTTAGGGTTAGGGTTAGGTTTAGGTTTAGGGAAAAGATAGGGGTTAGGTTTAGGGTTAGGGTTACGGTTCGGGTTTAGGATTATGGTTAGAGGGAGGGTTAGGGTTAGGGTCAGTGTAAGTGTAAGGTTTAGGGTTAGGGTTAGGTTTGGGGTTAGGGTTAGGGTCAGGGTAAGGGTAAGGGTTAGGGTTAGGTTTAGGGTTAGGGTTAGGTTTGGGGTTAGGGTTAGGGTAAGGTTAAGGCTTAGGGTAAGGGTAAGAGTTAGGGTTAGTGTTAGGGTTAGGTTAAGGGTTAGGGTTGGGGTTAGGTTTAGGGGTAGGGTTAGGATAAGGGTAAGGGTTAGGGTGAGGGTTAGGGTTAGGGTAAGGTTTTGGGTTAGGGTTAGTGTTAGGGTTAGGGTTAAGGTTAGGGTTAGGGTTAGGGTTAGGGTTAGGGGTTAGGGTTAGGGTTAGGGTAAGGTTAAGGTTTAGGGTTAGGGTTAGGGTTAGGGGTTAGTGTTAGGGTTAGTGTTAGGTTTACGGTTAGGGTTAGGGTTAGGGTTAGGGTTAGCGGTAGGGTTAGGGTAAGGGTAAGTGTTAGCATTAGGGTTAGGGTTAAGGTAAGGATTAGGGTTGGGGTTAGTGTTAGGGTTAGGTTTAAGGTTAGGGTTAGGGTTAGGGTTAGGGTTAGGGGTTAGCGTTAGGGTTAGGGTTAGGGTAAGGGTTAGGATTAGGGTTAGGGTTAGGGGTTAGGGTTAGGGTTAGGAAAAGGTAAGTTTTAGGGTTAGGGTAAGGGTAAGGGTTAGGGTTAGGGTTAGGGTTAGGGGTTAGGTTTAGGGTTAGGGTTAGAGTAAGTGTTATGGTTAGGGTAAGGATTAGGGTTAGGTTTAGGGTAAGGGTAAGGTTTAGGGTTAGGGTTAGGGTTAGTGTTAGGGTAAGGGTAAGGGTTAGGTTTAGGGTTAGGGTTAGGGTTAGGGTTAGGTTTGGGGTTAGGATTAGGGTAAGGGTAAGGGTTATGGTTAGGGTTAGGGTTATGGTTAGGGTTAGACTAAGAGTAAGGGTTATGGTTAAGGTTAGGGGGAGAGTTAAGGTTAGGGTTAGTGTAAGGTTTAGGGTCACGGTAAGGTTAGGGTTAGGGTTAGGGTTGGGGTTAGGTTTAGGGTTAGGGTTAGTGTTAGGGTAAGGGTAAGGGTTAGGGTTAGGTTTAGGGTTGGGGTAAGTTTAGGGTTAGGGTTAGGGTAAGGGTAAGGTTTAGGATTAGGGTTAGGGTGATGTTTAGGGTTAGGGTTAGGTTAGGGTGAGCGTTAGGGTTAGGGTAAGGATTAGGTTTAGGGAATGGTTTAGGGTCAGGGTTAGGTTAGGGGTTAGTGTTAGGGTTAGGGTAAGGGTAAGGTTTAGGGTTAGGGTTAGGGTTTAGCGTTAGGTTTAGGTTTAGGGTTAGGGTTAAGGTTAGGGTTAGGGTTAGGTTTGGGGTTAGTTTTAGGGTAAGGGTAAGTCTTAGGGTAAGGGTAAGGGTTAGGGTTGGGGTTAGGGTTAGGTTTAGGGTTAGGGTTAGGGTTAGGTTTAGGGCTAGGGTTAGGGGTTAGGTTTAGAGTTAGGGGAAGGATAAGGTTTAGGGTTAGGGTTAGGGTTAGGCGTTAGGCGTTAGGGTTAGGGTTAGGGTTAGGTTTAGGGTTAGGGTTAGGGTAAGGTTTAGGGTTAGGGTTAGGGTTAGGGTTTAGGGTTAGGGTTAGGGTAAGGGTAAGGGTTAGGGTAAGGGTTCGGGTTAGAGGTTAGGGTTAGGGTTAGCGTAAGGGTAGGGTTTTGGGTTAAGGTTAGGGTTAGGTTTAGGGTTAGGAGTAGTGTTAGGGTTAGGGTAAGGTTAAGAGTTATGGTTAGGGTTAGGGTTAGGGTTAGTTTTGGGGTTAGAGTTAGGGTAAGGGTAAGGGTTAGGGTTAGGTTTAGGCTAAGGGTAAGGGTTAGGGGTAAGGTTAGGGTTAGTGTTAGTGATAGTGTTAGGGTAAGGGTTAGGTTTAGGGTAAGGTTAGGGTTAGGGTTAGGGTTAGATTTAGGGTTAGGGTTAGGGTAAGAGTAAGAGTTAGGGTTAGGTTTAGGGTTGGGGTTAAGGTTAGGGTTAGTGTTAGGGTAAGGGTAAGGTTTAGGGTTAGGGTTAGGGTAAGTTTTATAGTTAGGGTTAGTTTAGGGTGAGCATTACGGTTAAGGTTAGCGTTACTGCTTAGGGTTAGGGTTAGGGTTAGGGTAAGGTTAGGGTTAGGTTTAGTGTATGGGTTAGGTTTAGAGTTAGGGTAAGGGTAAGGGTTAGAGTTAGGGTTAGGGTTAGGAATAGGGTTTGGGGTTAGGGTTAGGGTAAGGGTAAGGTTTAGGATTAGGGTTAAGATTAGGGGTTAGGGTTAGTGTTAGGGTTAGGTTTAGGGTTAGAGTTAGGGTTAGGTTTAGGGTTAGGGTTAGGGTAAGGGTAAGGGTTAGCGTTGGGGTTAGGGTTAGGGTAAGGGTTAGGGTTAGGGTTAGTGTTAGGGTTGGGTTTAAGGTTTGGGTTAGGGTTAGGGGTTAGGGTTAGGGTTAGGGTAATGGTAAGGTTTAAGTTTAGGGTTAGGGTTAGGGTTAGGTTAAGGCTAAGGTTTAGGGTTAGGGTTAGGGTTAGGGGTTAGGGTTAGGGTTAGAGTAAGTGTTAGGGTTAGGGTAAGGGTTAGGGTTAGGTTTAGGGTAAGGGTAAGGTTCAGGGTTAGGGTTAGGGTCAGTGTAAGGGTTAGGGCTAGGGTTAGGGTTAGGGTTACGTTTGGGGTTAGGAATAAGGTAATGATAAGGGTTAGGGTTAGGGTTATGGTTAGGGTTAGGCTAAGGGTAAGGGTTACGGTTAAGGTTATGGTGAGGGTTAGGGTTAGGGTTAGTGTAAGGGTTAGGGTTAGGGTAAGGTTAGGATTAGGGTTAGGTTTAGGGTTAGGGTTAGGGTAAGGGTAAGGGTTAGCCTTAGGATTAGTGTTAGTGTTAGGGTTAGGGTTTGTGTAAGGTTTAGGTTAGGGTTATGGTTAGGGTTAGGGTTAGAGTAAGGGTAAGTGTGAGGTTTAGTGTTAGGGTTAGGGTTTGGGTTAGGGGTTAGGGTTAGGGTTAGGTTAAGGGTAAGGTTTAGGTTTAGGGTAAGGGTAAGGGTTAGGTTTAGGTTTCGGTTTAGAGGTTAGGGTTAGGGTTAGCGTAAGGGTAAAGTTTTGGGTTAGGGTTAGGGTAAGGGTTAGGGCTAGGGTAAGGGTTAGGGCTAGGGTAAGGGTTAGGTTTATGGTTAGGGTTAGGATAAGGGTAAGGTTTAGGGTTAGGGTAAGGGTAAGGTTCAGGGTTAGGGTTAGGGTTAGGGGTTAGGGTTAGGGTTAGGTTTACGGTTAGGGTTAGGGTTAAGGTTAGGGTTAGGTTTAGGTTTGGGGTTAGGGTTAGGGTAATTGTAAGGGTTAGGGTAAGGGTAAGGGTTAGGGTTAGGGTTAGGTTTAGGGTTAGGGTTAGGGTTAGGTTTAGGGTTAGCGTTAGGGTAAGAGTAAGGGTTAGGTTGAGGGTTAGGGTTAGGGTAAGGGTTCGGGTTAGGATTAGTGTTAGGGTTAGGGTTAAGGTTAGTGTTAGGGTTAGGGTTAGGGATTAGGTTTAGAGTTAGGATAAGGGTAAGGTTAAGGGTTAAGGTTAGGGTTAGGGGTTATGGTTAGGGTTAGGGTTAGGTTTAGGTTTAGGTTTAGGGTTAGGGTTAGGGTAAGTGTAAGGGTTAGCATTAGGGTTAGGGTTAGGGTAAGGGTTAGGGTTAGGGTTAGGGTTAGGGTTAGTGGTTAGTTTTCAGGTTAGTGTTGGGGTTAGGTTAAGGGTTTGGGTTACGGTTAAGGTTAGGGTTAGGATAAGGGTAAGCGTTAGGGTTAGGGTTAGGGTTAGGGTTTAGGGTTAGGGTTAGGATAAGAGTTAGGATTAGGGTTACGGTAAGGGTAAGTGTTAGGGTTAGGGTTAGGGTTAGGTTAGGTTAAGGGTATGGGTTAGGGTTAGGGTTAGGTTTAGGGTTAGGGTAAGGGTTGGGTTAGGGTTAGGGTTAGGGGTTAGGTTTAGGGTTAGGGTTAGGCTTAGGGTTAGGATAAGGGTAAGGGTTAGGGTTATTGTTCGGGTTATTGGTAAGGGTTAGGGTAAGGTTAGGGTTAGGGTCAGGGTTAGGGTTAGAGTAAGGGTAAGTGTGAGGGTTAGTGTTAGGGTTAGGGTTAGGGTTAGGGTAATTGGTTAGGGTTAGGGTTAGGGTTAAGGTTAGGGTTAGGGTTAGGTTTGGGGTTAGGGTTAGGGTAAGGGTAAGGGTTAGGGTAAGGGTAAGTGTTAGGGTTAGGGTTAAGGTTAGGTTTAGGGTTAGGTTTAGGGTTAGGTTTAGGGTTAGGGTTAGGGTAAGATTAAGGGTTAGGTTGAGGGTTAGGGTTAGGGTAAGGGTTCAGGTTAGGATTAGTGTTAGGTTTAGGGTTAAGTTTAGGGTTAGGTTTAGGGTTAGGGTTAGGGTTAGGGGTTAGGTTTAGAGTTAGGGTAATGGTAAGGTTTAGGGTTAGGGTTAGGGTTAGGGTAAGTGTAAGGGTTAGCATTAGGGTTAGGGGTAGGGTAAGGGTTTGGGTTAGGGATAGGGATAGGGGTTAGGGTTAGGGATAGGGTTAGGCTTAGGGTTAGGATAAGGGTAAGGGTTAGGGTTATTGTTAGGGTTATTGGTAAGGGTTAAGGTAAGGTTAGGGTTAGGGTCAGGGTTAGGGTTAGAGTAAGGGTAAGTGTGAGGTTTAGTGTTAGGGTTAGGGTTTGGGTTAGGGGTTAGGGTTTGGGTTAGGTTAAGGGTAAGGTTTAGGTTTAGGGTAAGGGTAAGGGTTAGGTTTAGGTTTCGGTTTAGAGGTTAGGGTTAGGGTTAGCGTAAGGGTAAAGTTTGGGGTTAGGGTTAGGGTTAGGGTTTAGGGTTAGGGTTAGGGTAAGGGTTAGGGCTAGGGTAAGGGTTAGGGCTAGGGTAAGGGTTAGGTTTATGGTTAGGGTTAGGATAAGGGTAAGGTTTAGGGTTAGGGTAAGGGTAAGGTTCAGGGTTAGGGTTTGGGTTAGGGGTTAGGGTTAGGTTTAGGCTTACGGTTAGGGTTAGGGTTAAGGTTAGGGTTAGGTTTAGGTTTGGGGTTAGGGTTAGGGTAATTGTAAGGATTAGGGTAAGGGTAAGGGTTAGGTTTAGGGTTAGGTTTAGGGTTAGGGTTAGGGTTAGGTTTAGGGTTAGGGTTAGGGTAAGAGTAAGGGTTAGGCTGAGGGTTAGGGTTAGGGTAAGGGTTTCGGGTTAGGATTAGTGTTAGGGTTAGGGTTTAAGGTTAGGGTTAGGGTGTTAGGGGTTAGGGATTAGGTTTAGAGTTAGGATATAGGGTAAGGTTAAGGGTTAAGGTTAGGGTTAGGGGTTATGGTTAGGGTTAGGGTTAGGTTTAGGTTTAGGTTTAGGGTTAGGGTTAGGGTAAGTGTAAGGGTTAGCATTAGGGTTAGGGTTAGGGGTAAGGGTTAGGGTTAGGGTTAGGGGTTAGGGTTAGTGGTTAGTTTTCAGGTTAGTGTTGGGGTTAGGTTAAGGGTTTGGGTTAGGGTTAAGGTTAGGGTTAGGATAAGGGTAAGCGTTAGGGTTAGGGTTAGGGTTAGGGTTTAGGGTTAGGGTTAGGATAAGAGTTAGGGTTAGGGTTACGGTAAGGGTAAGTGTTAGGGTTAGGGGTTAGGGTTAGGTTAGGTTAAGGGTATGGGTTAGGGTTAGGGTTAGGTTTAGGGTTAGGGTAAGGGTTGGTTAGGGATAGGGTTAGGGGTTAGTTTTAGGGTTAGGGTTAGGCTTAGGGTTAGGATAAGGGTAAGGGTTAGGGTTATTGTTCGGGTTATTGGGTAAGGGTTAGGGTAAGGTTAGGGTTAGGGTCAGGGTTAGGGTTTAGGTAAGGGGTAAGTGTGAGGGTTAGTGTTAGGGTTAGGGTTAGGGTTAGGGTAATGGTTATGGTTAGGGTTAGGGTTAAGGTTAGGGTTAGGGTTAGGTTTGGGGTTAGGGTTAGGGTAAGGGTAAGGGTTAGAGTAAGGGTAAGTGTTAGGGTTAGGGTTAAGGTTAGGTTTAGGGTTAGGTTTAGGGTTAGGTTTAGGGTTAGGGTTAGGGTAAGATTAAGGGTTAGGTTGAGGGTTAGGGTTAGGGTAAGGGTTAGGGTTAGGGTTAGGTTTAGGTTTAGGTTTAGGGTTAGGGTTAGGGTAAGTGTAAGGGTTAGCATTAGGGTTAGGATTAGGGTAAGGGTTAGGGTTAGGGTTAGGGGTTAGTGGTTAGTTTTCAGGTTAGTGTTGGGGTTAGGTTAAGGTTTGGGTTAGGGTTAAGGTTAGGGTTAGGATAAGGGTAAGCGTTAGGGTTAGGGTTAGGGTTAGGGTTTAGGGTTAGGGTTAGGATAAGAGTTAGGGTTAGGGTTACGGTAAGGGTAAGTGTTAGGGTTAGGGTTAGGGTTAGGTTAGGTTAAGGGTATGGGTTAGGCTTAGGGTTAGGTTTAGGGTTAGGGTAAGGGTTGGGTTAGGGATAGGGATTTGGGGTTAGATTTAGGGTTAGGGTTAGGCTTAGGGTTAGGATAAGGGTAAGGGTTAGTGTTAGGTTTAGGGTTAGGGTTAGGGGTTAGGGTTAGGGTTAATGTAAGGGTAAGGTTTAGGGTTAGGGTAAGGGTAAGGGTTAGGTTTAGGGTTCGGTTTAGATGTTAGGGTTAGGGTTAGCATAAGGGTAAGGTTTTGGTTAGAGTTAGGGTTAGGGTTAGGGTTAGGGTAAGTGTTAGGCCTAGGGTTAGGGGTTAGGGTTAGGGTTAGAGTAAGGGTTAGGGTTAAGGGTTAGGGTTAGGGTTAGGTTTAGTGTTAGGGTTAGGGTTAGGTTTAGGGTTAGGGTTAGGGTAAGGGTGAGGGTTAGCCTTAGGATTAGTGTTAGTGTTAGGGTTAGGGTTTGTGTAAGTTTTAGGTTTAAGGTTAGGGTTAGGTTTAGGGTTAGGGTTAGGGTTAGGGGTTAGTGTTAGGGTAAGGGTAAGGTTTAAGGTTAGGGTTAGGTTTAGGGGTTAGGGGTTAGGGTGAGGGTTAGGGAAATGTAAGTTTTAGTGTTAGGGTAAGGGTAAGGGTTAGTGTTAGGGTTAGGTTTAGGATTTAGGGTTAGGGTTCGGGTAAGGTTAAGGTTTAGGGTTAGGGTAGGGTTGGGGGTTAGGTTTAGGGTTAGAGTAAGTGTTAGGGTTAGGGTAAGGGTTAGGGTTAGGTTTAGGGTAAGGGTAAGGTTTTGGGTTAGGGTTAGGGTAAGGGTAAGGGTTAGGGTTAGGGTTAGGGTTAGGGTTAGGGATAGGTTGGGGTTAGGATTAGGGTAAGGGTAAGGTTCAGGGTTTGGGATAGGGTTATGGTTAGGGGTTAGGCTAAGGGCAAGGGTTACGCTTAAGTTTAGAGGGAGGGTTAGGGTTAGGGTTAGGGTTGGGGTTAGGGTTAGGTTTAGGGTTAGGGTAAGGGTAAGGCTTAGGGTTAGTTTTAGGGTTGGGGTTAAGGTTAGGTTTAGGGTTAGGGTAAGGGTAAGGGTTAGGGTTAGGGTTAGGGTTAGGGGTAATGGTTATGGTTAGGGTTAGGTTAGGGTGAGCATTAGGGATAGGGTTAGGGTTAGGGTTAGGGTTAGGGTCAGGGTTAGGGTTAGGGTTAGGGCTTAGTATTAGGGTTAGTGTAAGGGTAAGGTTTAGGTTTAGGGTTAGGGTTAGGGGTTAGGGGTTAGGGTTAGATTTAGGGTTAGGGTTAGGGTTAAGGTTAGGGTTATGGTTAGATTTGGGGTTAGGGTTAGGTTACGTGTACGGGTTAGGGTTAGAGTTAGTTTTCGGTTTGGGGTTAGGGTTAGGGTAAGGGTAATGGTTAGGGTAAGTGTAAGGGTTAGGGTTAGGGTTAGGGTTAGGTTTAGGGTTAGGGTTAGGGATAGGTTTAGGGTTAGGATTAGGGTAGGGGTAAGGATTAGTTTGAGGGTTAGGGTTAGGGTAAGGATTAGGGTTAGGGTTAGTGTTAGGGTTAGGATTAAGGTTAGGGTTAGGGTTAGGGTTAAGGTTAGGTTAGGGTTTAGGGTTATGGTTAGGATAAGTGTAAGGTTTAGGGTTAGGGTTAGGGTTATGCTTAGGTAGGTTAGGTTTAGGGTTAGGAGTAGGGTAGGGGTTAGGGTAAGGGTTAGGGTTAGGCTTAGGGTTAGGGTTAGGGTAAGGGTTAGGGTTAGGGTTAGGGTTAGGGTTAGGGTTAATGTTAGTGGTTAGGGTTCAGGTTAGGGTTGGGGTTAGGGTAAGTGTTAGGGTTAGGGTTAGGGTAAGTGTAAGCGTTAGGGTTAGGGTTAGGGTTAGGGGTTTAGGGTTAGGGGTTAGGGTTAGGGTAAGGTTAGGGTTAGGGTCAGGGTTAAGGTTAGAGTAAGGGTAAGTGTGAGTGTTAGTGTTAGGGTTAGGGTTACGGTTAGATTAAGGGTTAGGGTTAGGGTTAGTGTTAGAGTTAGGGTTAAGGTTAGGGTTAGGTTTATTGTTAGGGTTACGGTTAGGAGTTAGTGTTAGGGTTAGGGTAAGGGTAAGGTTTAAGGTTACGGTAAGGGTAAGGGTTAGGGTTAGGGTTCGGGTTAGAAGTCAGGGTTAGTGTTAGCGTAAGGGTAAGGTTTTGGGTTAGGGTTAGGGTAAGGGTTAGGTTTAAGTTTAGGGTTAGGGTTAGTGTTAGGGTAAGGGTTAGGGTTAGGGTTAGGTTAGGGTTAGGGTTAGGGTTAGGGTTAGGGTAAGAGCAAGAGTTAGGGTTAGGTTTAGGGTTGGGGTTAAGGTTAGGGTTACTGTTAGGGTTAGGGTTAAGGTTAGGGTTAGGGTTAGGGTAAGGTTAGGGTTAGGGTTAGGTTTAGCGTTAGGGTTAGGGTTAGGTTTAGGGTTAGGGTTAGGGTAAGAGTAAGGGTTAGGTTGAGGGGTTAGGGTTAGGGTAAGGGTTCGGGTTAGGATTAGTGTTAGGGTTAGGGTTAAGGTTAGGGTTAGGGTTAGGGTTAGGGTTAGGGGTTAGGTTTAGAGTTAGAATAAGGGTAAGGTTAAGGGTTAAGGTTAGGGTTAGGGGTTATGGTTAGGGTTAGGGTTAGGTTTAGGTTTAGGGTTAGGGTTAGGGTAAGTGTAAGGGTTAGCATTAGGGTTAGGGTTAGGGTAAGGGTTAGGGTTAGGGTTAGGGTTAGGTTTAGTGGTTAGTTTTCAGGTTAGTGTTGGGGTTAGGTTAAGGGTTTGGGTTAGGGCTAAGGTTAGGGTTAGGATAAGGGTAAGCGTTAGGGTTAGGGTTAGGGTTAGGGTTTAGGGTTAGGGTTAGGATAAGAGTTAGGGTTAGGGTTACGGTAAGGGTAAGTGTTAGGGTTAGGGTTAGGGTTAGGTTAGGTTAAGGGTATGGGTTAGGGTTAGGGTTAGGTTTAGGGTTAGGGTAAGGGTTTGGGTTAGGGGATAGGGTTAGGGATTAGGGTTAGGGTTAGGGTTAGGCTTAGGGTTAGGATAAGGGTAAGGGTTAGGTTTATTGTTAGGGTTATTGGTAAGGGTTAGGGTAAGGTTAGGGTTAGGGTCAGGGTTAGGGTTAGAGTAAGGGTAAGTGTGAGGGTTAGTGTTAGGGTTAGGGTTAGGGTAATGGTTAGGGTTAGGGTTAGTGTTAGAGTTAGGGTTACGGTTAGGGTTAGGGTTAGGGTTAGGGTTAGGGGTTAGGGTTAGGGTTAGGGTAAGGGTAAGGTTTAGGGTTAGGGTAAGGGTAAGGGTTAGGTTTAGGGTTCGGTTTAGAGGTTAGGGTTAGGGGTTAGCGTAAGGGTAAGGTTTTGGTTAGAGTTAGGGTTAGGGTTAGGGTTAGGGTAAGGGTTAGGGCTAGGGCAAGGGTTAGGGTTAGGTTTAGGGTTAGGGTTAGGGTTAGGGTTAGGGGTTAGGGTTAGGGTTACAGTAAGGGTTAAGGTTAGGGGTTAGGGTTAGAGTTAGGTTTAGTGTTAGGGTTAGGGTTAGGTTTAGGGTTAGGGATAGGGTAAGGGTAAGGGTTAGCCTTAGGGTTAGTGTTAGGGTTAGGGTTAGGGTTTGTGTAAGGGTTAGGTTTAAGGTTAGGGTTAGGTTTAGGGTTAGGGTTAGGGTTAGGGTTTAGTGTTAGGGTAAGGGTACGGTTTAAGGTTAGGGTTAGGTTTAGTGTTAGAGGTTAGGGTGAGGTTTATGGAAATGTAAGTTTTAGGGTTAGGGTAAGGGTAATGGTTAGTGTTAGGGTTAGGTTTAGGAGTTAGGGTTAGGGTTCGGGTAAGGTTAAGGTTTAGAGTTAGGGTAGGGTTGGGGGTTAGGTTTAGGGTTAGAGTAAGTGTTAGGGTTAGGGTAAGGGTTAGGGTTAGGTTTAGGGTAAGGGTAAGGTTTTGGGTTAGGGTTAGGGTAAGGGTAAGGGTTAGGGTTAGGGTTAGGGTTAGGGATAGGTTGGGGTTAGGATTAGGGGTAAGGGGTAAGGTTCAGGGTTTGGTATAGGGTTATGGTTAGGGTTAGGCTAAGGGTAAGGGTTACGCTTAAGTTTAGAGGGAGGGTTAGGGTTAGGGTTAGGGTAAGGGTTAGGGTTAGGGTAAGGTTAGGGTTAGGGTTAGGGTTGGGGTTCGGGTTAGGTTTAGGGTTAGGGTAAGGGTAAGGCTTAGGATTAGGTTTAGGGTTGGGGTTAAGCTTAGGTTTAGGGTTAGGGTAAGGGTAAGGGTTAGGGTTAGGGTTAGGGTAATGGTTATGGTTAGGGTTAGGTTAGGGTGAGCATTAGGGATAGGGTTAGGGTTAGGGTTAGGGTTAGGGTCAGGGTTAGGGTTAGGGTTAGGGCCTAGTATTAGGGTTAGGGTAAGGGTAAGGTTTAGGTTTAGGGTTAGGGTTAGGGGTTAGGGTTAGTGTTAGGGTTAGATTTAGGGTTAGGGTTAGGGTTAAGGTTAGGGTTATGGTTAGATTTGGGGTTAGGGTTCGGTTAAGTGTACGGGTTAGGGTTAGGGTTAGGGTTCGGTTTGGGGTTAGGGTTAGGGTAAGGGTAATGGTTAGGGAAAGTGTAAGGGTTAGAGTTAGGGTTAGGGTTAGGTTTAGGGTTAGGGTTAGGGATAGGTTTAGGGTTAGGATTAGGGTAGGGGTAAGGATTAGTTTGAGGGTTAGGGTTAGGGTAAGGATTAGGGTTAGGGTTAGTGTTAGGGTTAGGATTAAGGTTAGGGTTAGGGTTAAGGTTAGGTTAGGGTTTAGGGTTATGGGTTAGGGTAAGTGTAAGGTTTAGGGTTAGGGTTAGGGTTATGCTTAGGTAGGGTTAGGTTTAGGGTTAGGATTAGGGTAGGGGTTAGGGTAAGGGTTAGGGTTAGGGTTAGGGTTAGGGTTAGGGTAAGGGTTAGGGTTAGGGTTAGGGTTAGGGTTAATGTTAGTGGTTAGGGTTCAGGTTAGGGTTGGGTTTAGGGTAAGTGTTAGGGTTAGGGTTAGGGTAAGTGTATGCGTTAGGGTTTGGGTTAGGGTTAGGGTTTAGGGTTAGGGGTTAGGGTTAGGGTAAGGTTAGGGTTAGGGTCAGGGTTAAGGTTAGAGTAAGGGTAAGTGTGAGTGTTAGTTTTAGGGTTAGGGTTACGGTTAGATTAAGGGTTAGGGTTAGGGTTAGTGTTAGAGTTAGGGTTAAGGTTAGGGTTAGGTTTATTGTTAGGGTTACGGTTAGGGGTTAGGGTTAGGGTTAGGGTAAGGGTAAGGTTTAAGGTTACGGTAAGGGTAAGGGTTAGGGTTAGGGTTCGGGTTAGAAGTCAGGGTTAGTGTTAGCGTAAGGGTAAGGTTTTGGGTTAGGGTTAGGGTAAGGGTTAGGTTTAAGGTTAGGGTTAGGGTTAGGGTTAGTGTTAGGGTAAGGGTTAGGGTTAGGTTAAGGTTAGGGTTAGGGTTAGGGTTAGGGTAAGAGCAAGAGTTAGGGTTAGGTTTAGGGTTAGGGTTAGGTTTAGGGGTTGGGGTTCAGGTTAGGGTTGGGGTTAGGGTAAGGTTAAGTATTAGGGTCAGGGTAAGGGGTTTGGGTTAGTGTTAGGGTTAGGGTAAGTGTAAGCGTTAGTATTAGTGTTAGGTTTAGGGTTAGTGTTAGGGTTAGGGTTCAGTGTTAGGGGTTAGAGTAAGGGTTAGGGTTAGGATTAGGGTTAGGTTAGGGTTAGGGTTTGGGTTAGGGTTAGGGTTAGGGTTAGGGTAAGGGTTAGGGTTAGGGATAGGGTTAGGGGTTAGGGTTAGGGTTAGGGTTAGGATAAGTGTAAGGGTTAGGGTTAGGGTTAGGGTTAGGGTTTAGGTTTAGGGTAAGGTTAGATTTAGGTTCAGGGTTAGGGTTAGGGTAAGGGTAAGTGTGAGGTTTAGGGTTAGGGTTAGGGTTAGGGGTTAGGGTAAGGGTAAGGTTTAGGGGTTAGGGTTAGGGTTAGGGGTTAGGGTTAGGGTTAGGGTAAGGGTAAGGGTTAGGGTTCGGGTTCGGGTTAGAGGTTAGGGTTAGGGTTAGCGTAAGGGTAGGGTTTTGGGTTAGGGTTAGGGTTAGGGGTTACGGTTAGGATTAGGGTAAGGGTTAGAGCTAGGATAAGGGTTAGGGTTAGGTTTAGGGTAAGGGTAAGGTTTAGGGTTACTGTTAGTGTTAGGGTTAGGGTATGGTTAAGAGTTAGTGTTAGGGTTAGTGTTAGAGTTAGGTTTGGGGTTAGGTTTAGGGTAAGGGTAAGGGTTAGGGTTAGGGTTAGGGTTAGGTTTAGGCTAAGGGTAAGGGTTTGGGCTAAGGTTAGGTTTCAGTTTAGGGATAGTGTTAGGGGTAAGGATTAGGGTTAGGGTAAGGTTAGGGTTAGGGTTAGGGTTAGGGTTAGGTTTAAGGTTAGATTTAGGGTTAGGGTTAGGGTAAGAGTAAGAGTTAGGTTTAGGTTTAGCGTTGGGGTTATGGTTAGGGTTAGTGTTAGGGTAAGGGTAAGGTTTAGGGTTGGGGTTAGGGTTAGGGTAAGGTTTATGGTTAGGGTTAGGTTAGGGTGAGCATTAGGGTTAAGGTTAGGGTTAGTGTTTAGGGTTAGAGTTAGGGTTAGTTTAAGGTTAGGGTTAGGTTTAGTGTATGGGTTAGGTTTAGAGTTAGGGTAAGGTTAAGGGTTAGAGTTAGGGTTAGGGTTAGGGTTAGGGTTTGGGGTTAGGGTCAGGGTTAGGGTTAGGGTAAGGGTTAGGGTTAGGGTTAGGGTAAGGATAACTGTTAGGATTAGAGTTAGGTTTAGGGTTAGAATTAGGGTAAGGGTAAGGGTTAGGGTTAGGGTTAGGGTTAGGTTTAGGGTTAGGGTTTGGGTAAGGGTCAGTGTTAGCATTAGCGTTAGGGTTAGGGTTAGGGTTAGGGTTAGGATACGTGTAATGGTTAGGGTCAAGGTTAGGGTTAGGGTTAGGGGTTAGGGTTAGGGTTAGGTTTGGATAAGGGTAAGGTTTAGGGTTAGGGTTAGGATTATGGTTAGATTTAGGGTTTGGTTTTTGTAAGTGTAAGGGTTAGGGTTAGGGTTAGGGTAAGGATAAGGGTTATGGTTAAAGTTTGGGTTAGGGTTAAGTTTAGGGTTACTGTTAAGATTAGGGTCAGGGTAGGGTTAGGGGTTAGGGTAAGGGTTAGGGTTAGGGTTAGGTTTACGGGAAAAGTTAGGGTTTGTGTTAGGGTTAGGGTTAGGTTAAGGGTAAGTGTTTGAGTTACGGGTAGGGTTAGGGTTAGGGTAAGTGTAAGGGTTAGGTTTAGGGTTAGGATTAGGTTTAGGGTTAGGGTTATGGTAAGGGTAAGAATTAGGGTTAGGGTAAGGGTAAGGGTTAGGGTTAGGGTAAGGGTTAGGGTTAGGGTTAGGGTAAGGGTAAGGGGTTATGGTTAGGTTTAGGGTTAGGGTTAGGGTTAGGATAAGGGTAAGGGTTAGGGTTAGGTTTAGGATTAGGGTTAGGGTAAGGGTAAGGATTAGGTTTTGGATTGGGGTTAGGTTTAGGGTTAGGGTGAGGATAAGGGTTAGGGTTAGTTTTAGGGTTAGGGTTAGGGTAAGGGTTAGGTTAGGGGTTAGCGTTAGTGTTAGGCTAAGGTGATGGTTAGTGTTAGGGTTAGGGTTAGGGGTA
>NW_028327391.1:203797-243797 GCF_031878675.1 Megascapheus bottae
TACGCTAACCCTAACACTTACCCTAACCCTAACCCTAACTCCAACAACAACCCTTACCCTAACACTAACCTTAACACTTACCCTTACCCTAACCCTAACCCTATCCCTAACCCTTACCCTAAACCTAACACTTACCCTAACCCTAACCCTAACCCTAACCCCTAACCCTAACCCTAACCCTTAACATAACACTAACCCTAAACCTAATCCGAACCTTACCCTTACCCTAACCCTAATCCCAAACCTAACCCTAACCCTAAACCTCACCCTAACCTTACCCTAACCCTAATCGTAATTCTTACCCTTACACTAACCCTAACACTAAAGCGAGCACTAACACTAACCCTAACCCTAATGCTAACCCTGACCATACCCTAAGGCTAACCCTAACCCTAACCTCAAAGCCTACCCTAACCCTAACCCTAACCCTTACACTTATCCTAACCCTAACCCTAACCCTAACACTTACCCTTACCCTAAACCCTACCCTAACCCTAACGCTAACCCTAATCATTACCCTAACCCTAACCCTAACACTTACACTTACCCTCAAACTAAACCTAACCTTACTCTAAACCTAACTCTACCCCTTACCCTTATCCTAACCCTAACCCTAACCCTAACCCTAAACCTTACCCTAACCGTAACCCATACACTTACCATAACCCTAACCCTTACCCTTACCCTAACCCTAACCCTAAACCTAACCCTAACCCTAACCCTAACCCTTACCCTAACCCAAACCCTAATCCTAACCCTAACCCTTACCCTTACCCTAACCCTAATCCTAAACCTTACACTAACCCTAACAGTAACCAGAACACTTACCCTAACCCTAAACCTAACCCTAACCCTAACCCTTACCCTTACCCTAACCCTAATCCTAAACCTAAACCTTAACACTAACCCTTACCCTTACACTGACCCTACCCAAACAATAAACATAACCCTAACCGTAACTCTAACCCTTACCCTTAGCCTAATCCTAACCATAAACTCTTAACCTAACACTTACCCTAACCCTAACGCTAACCCTAACACTTACCCTAACCCTAACCCTAACTCTAACAATAACCCTTACCCTAACCCTAACCTTACACTTACCCTTACCCTAACACTCACCCTAAACCTAACCCTTACCCTAAACCTAACACTTACCCTAACCCTAACCCTAACCCTAACCCCTAACCCTAGCCCTTAACCTAACACTAACCATAAACCTAACCCGAACCTTACCCTTACCATAACACTAATCCTAAACCTACCCTAATCCTAAACCTCACCCTACACCTTAACCCTAACCCTAACCGTAATTCTTACCCTTACTCTAACCCTAACCCTAAACCTAACACTAACTCTAACCCTAACCCTAATCCTAACCCTAACCCTTACCATAATCCTAATCCTAACCCTTACCCTAACCCTAACCCTAACCCTAACCCCTAACCCCTAACCATTAACCTAACCCTAACACTAATCCTAACCCTTACTCTTACCCTAACCCTAAACCTAACTCTAATGCTAACCCTAACCCTAACCCTAACCCTTACCCTAACCCCAACCCTATCCCTAACCCTTACCCTAACCCTATCTCTAACCCTAACCTTAACCGTAACCCTTAACCAAACCCTAAACCATACCCTTACCCTAACTGTAATCCTAAACCTAACAGTAAACCTAACCCTAAACATAACCTTAACCCTAACCGTAACCCTAACCCTTGCCCTTACCCTAAACCTAACCCTAACTCTAAGCCTTACTCTAACCCTAACAATTACACTTACCCTAACCCTAAACCTAACCCTAACCCTAATTCTAACCCTTACCCTTACCCTACACCTAACCCTAACCCTAACCCTAACCCTAAACCTTAACCTTACCCTAAACCTAACACTAATCCTAACCCTTACCCTTACCCTAACCCTAACCCTAACCCTAACCCTAACCTTAACCCCAACACTAACCCTAACCCTTACCCTTACCCTTACCCTAACCCTAACCCTAAACCTAACCCTAACCCTTACGCAAAACGTAACTCTAACCATAAACTTAACCTTGCCCTAACCCTAACCTTAACTCCAACACTAACCCTAACCCTAACACTTACCCTAACCCCAACCCTAACCCTAAACCTAACCTTAACCCCAACCCCTAAACCTAACCCTAACCCTAACCCTAACCCTTACCCTAATCCTAACCCTAACCCTAACACTAACACTTACCCATACCCTAACCCTAACCAAAACGGTAACTCTTATCCTAACCCTATCCCTAACCCTAACCCTAAACCTTACCCTTACCCTAACCCTAACCCTAACCCTAACCCTAACCCTTACACTTACCCTTACCCTAACCCTAACCCTAACCCTAACCCTAACCCTAACCACACCCTCTAAACTTAACCCTAACCCTTATCCTTACCCTAACCCTAACACTAACCCTAAACCTAACCCTAACCCTCAACTTAACCCTTCACTTTACCCTAACCCTGACCCCTAACCCTAACCCTAACCTTAACCCTAAACCTTACCCTAACCCTAACCCTAAACCTAACCCTAACGCTAACCCTAACACTTACCCTTACAGTGACCCTAACCCTAACCCTAAATCTAACCCTTACCCTTCCACTAACCCTAACCCTAAACCTAACCCTAACCCTTACCTAACTCTAACCCTAACCCTGACCCTAACCCTAACCAGAACACTTACCCTAACCCTAACCATAACCGTAACACTTACCCTTACCCTAACCCTAACCCTAAACTTAACCCATACCCTAAACCTAATCCTAACCCTAACCCTTACCCTAACACTTACCCTAACCCTAACTCTAACCCTAACACCTATCCTTACCCTAACCTTAACCCTAACCCTAACCCTCACCCTAATCCTAACCCTAACCCTTACCCTAACGATAACCTTAACCCCTAACCCTAACCCTTAAACTAACCCTAACCGTTAACCTAACCCTAACCCTAACCCTAAACCTAACCTTAACCTTAACCCTAACCCTAAAACTAACCCTTCCCTTACCGTAAACCTAACCCAAAAACGTAACCTTAACCCTAATCCTAACCCATCCCTTGCCGTAACCTAACCCTAACCCTAACCCTAACCCTTACTCTAACCCTAAACCAACCCTAACCCTTACCTTAACCCTAACCTAAACCCTAACTGTTACCCTTTACCTAAAGCTCACCCTAATCCTGACCCTAACCGTAACACATAACCTTAACGCTAACCCTAAGCCTATCTCCTAACCTTTAAACTATTCCAAACCCTAACCCTCACACTTACACTTACCCTAAACCTAACCCTAAACCTAATCCTAACCCTAACCCTAACCCTTACCCAAACCCTAAACCTAACGGTATCCCTTACCCTTAACCTAAACCTAACCCTAACACTTAACCTTAACCCTAAACCTAACCATTACCCTTACCCTATCCCTAACCCTAAACTTAATTGCAACACTAAACCTAAACCTAACCCTAACCCTACCCCTAACCCAAAACCTTACCCTAACCCTAACCCTAATCCTAAACCTAACCATTAACCTAACCCTAACCCTAACATTAAGCATAAACCTTACCCTTACCCTAACCCTAAACCTAACCCTAACCTTTACACTTACCGTAACCCTACCCTAAACCTTAAGCTTAACCCTTACCCTTACCCTCACCCTAAACCTAACCTTAACCCTAACCCTAACCCTAACACTAACCTTAACCCTAAAACTTACCCCTAACCCTAACCCTAAGCCTTACCCTAACCGTAACCCTACCCTAACCTTTACCCTTACCCTAACCCTAACCCTAACCTTAACCCTAACCCTAACCCTAACGCTAACACTAACCCTTACCCTTACACTAACTCTAACCCTAAACCTAACCCGAACAATAACCGTATCCCTAACCATAACTCTTATCCTTACCCTAACCCTAACACTAACCCTTACCCTAACCCTAAACCTAACTCTAACCCTAACCCTAACCCTAACCCTTACCCTTACCCTAACCCTAACCCTAAACCTAACCCTAAGCCTAACCCCTACCCTTACCCTTACCCTAACCCTAACCCTAAACCTAACCCTAACCCTAACCCTAACCCCTAACCCTAAAACTAACAATAACCCTAACCCTAAACCTTACCCTTACCCTAACCCTTACCCTAACCCTAACCCAAAACTTAACCTCACCCTAACCCTAACCCTAACCCTAACACTTACCCTTACACTAACCCTAACCCTAACCTTAACCCCAACACTAAACCTAACCCTAACACTAACCCCTTAACCTAACACTTACCCTAACCCTAACCCTAACACTAACACTTACCCTAACCCTAACCCTAACTCTAACAATAACACTTACCCTAACCATAACACTAACACTTACCATTACCCTATCCCTAACCCTAACCCTAATCCATACCCTAAACCTAACCCTAACCCTAACCCTTAGCCTAACACTTACCCTAAACCTAACCCTAACGCTTACCCTTACCCTAACCCTAACCCTAACCCTAACCCTTAACCTAATACTAACCCTAACGCTTACCCTAAGCCTAACCCCTAACCCTAACCCCTATCCCTAACCATTAACCTAACCCTAACCCTAACCCTTACCCTTACCCTAACCCTAACCCTAGCACTGACCTTACCTTAACCCTAACCCTAAACCTAACCCCTACCCTTACCCTAAACCTAACCCTAAACCTAACCTTAACCCTGACCCTAAACCTAACCCTTGCCCTTACCCTAACCCTAACCCTAACCCTTACTCTAACCCTAACCCAACCCTAACCCTTACACTTACACTAACCGAAAACCTTACCCTAACCCTACCCCTAAGCCTAAAGCTTACCCTTACCCTACACCTAACCCTAACCCTAACCTCAAACCTAACCCTAACCCTAACCCTAAACCTAACCCTTACCCTAACCCTAAACCTAACCCTTACCCTAACCCTAACCCTAACCCTAAACCTAACCCTAAACCTAACCCTAACCCTAACCCCAACCCTAAACTAAAACTAAGCCTAACCCTAAACCTAACACTAACCCTAACCCTAACCCTTACTCTTATCCTAACCCTAACCCTGACCCTAACACTTACCCTTAATCTAAACCCTACTCTAACCATAACGCTAACCCTAAACCTTACCCTAACCATAAACCTAACCCTAACCCTAAACCTTACCCTTACCCTAACACTAAACCTAACCTTAATGCTAACCCTAACCCAAACACTTAACTTACCCTAACCCTAACCCTAACCCCAACCCTAAACCTAAAACTAAGCCTAACCCTAAACCTAACACTAACCCTAACCCTAACCCTTACTCTTATCCTAACCCTAACCCTGACCCTAACACTTACCCTTAATCTAAACCCTACTCTAACCATA
Organism: Megascapheus bottae; assembly: GCF_031878675.1. Classification (NCBI taxonomy): domain Eukaryota; kingdom Metazoa; phylum Chordata; class Mammalia; order Rodentia; family Geomyidae; genus Megascapheus; species Megascapheus bottae. The sequence continues at coordinate 209,205 of NW_028327391.1, forward strand.
ACGCTAACCCTAAACCTTACCCTAACCATAAACCTAACCCTAACCCTAAACCTTACCCTTACCCTAACACTAAACCTAACCTTAATGCTAACCCTAACCCAAACACTTAACCTTACCCTAACCCTAACCCTAACCCTAATCCTTACCCTAAACCTAACACTAACTCTCACCCTAACCCTAACCCTAACCCTAACCCTTACCCTTACCTTAACCCTAAACTTAACCCTAACTCTTATCCTCTCCTAACGCTAACCCTAACCCTAACCCTAACCCTAAAACATATCCTTACCCTAACCCTAACCCTAACCCTAACCCCTAACCTTTCCCTATTCCTAACCCTAACCCTAACCCTTTCCCTTACCCTAACCCTAACCCCAACCCTAACCCTAACCGTAACCCTAACCTTAACCCTTACCCTTACAACTTACCCCAGCCCTAACCCTAAACCTAACCCTAACCCTAACCCTAAACCCTTACCCAAACCCTAACCCTAACTCTAACCCTTACCCCTAACCTAGGTTTAGGTTTAGGGTTAGGATTAGGGTAAAGGTTAGAGTTAGGGTTAAGGTTAGGGTTAGGGTTAGGGTTAGCGTTTGGGTTAGGGTTAGGGGTTAGGGTTAGGGTTAGGCTAAGGGTAAGGTTTAGGGTTAGGGTTAGGGTTAGGGGTTAGGGTTAGGGTAAGGGTAAGGGTTAGGGTTTGGGTTCGGGTTAGAGGTTAGAGTTAGGGTTAGCGTAAGGGTAGGGTTTTGGGTTAGGGTTCGGGGTTAGGGTTAGGATTAGGGTAAGGGTTAGGGCTAGGGTAAGGGTTAGGGTTGGGTTTAGGGTTAGGATTGGTGTTAGGGTTAGGGTAAGGTTAAGAGTTTGGGTTAGGGTTAGGGTTAGGGTTAGGTTTGGGGTTAGAGTTAGGGTAAGTGTAAGGGTTAGGGTTAGGTTTAGGCTAAGGGTAAGGGTTAGGGCTAAGATTAGGGTTAGGGTTAATGATCGTGTTAGGGTCAGGGTGAGGGTTAGGGTAAGGTTAGGGTTAGGGTTAGGGTTAGATTTAGGGTTAGGGTTAGGGTAAGAGTAAGAGTTAGGGTTAGGTTAAGGTTTGGGGTTAAGGTTAGGGGTTAGGGTTAGGGTAAGGGTAAGGTTTAGGGTTAGGGTTATGGTTAGGGGTTAGTGTTAGGGTTAGGTTTAGGGTTAGGGTTAGGGTTAGGTTTAGGGTTAGGGTTAGGGTAAGGATAAGGGTTAGCGTTGGGGTTAGGGTTAGGGTAAGGTTTAGGGTTAGGATTAGTGTTAGGGTTAGGTTTAAGGTTTGGGTTAGGGTTAGGGTTAGGGTTATGGGTTAGGGTTAGGGTTAGGGTAATGGTAAGGTTTAAGTTTAGGGTTAGGGTTACGGTTAGGGTAAGGCTAAGGTTTAGGTTTAGGGTTAGGGTTAGGGGTTAGGGTTAGGGTTAGAGTAAGTGTTAGGGTTAGGGTAAGGGTTAGGGTTAGGTTTAGGGTAAGGGTAAGTTTTAGGGTTAGGGTTAGGGTCAGTGTAAGCGTTAGGGCTAGGGTTAGGGTTAGGGTTAAGTTTAGGGTTAGGATTAAGGTAAGGATAAGGGTGAGGGTTAGGGTTAGGGTTATAGTTAGGGTTAGGCTAAGGGTAAGGGTTACGGTTAAGGTTAGGGTGAGGGTTAGGTTTAGGGTTAGTGTAAGGGTTAGGTTTAGGGTAAGGTTAGGGTTAGGGTTCGGGTTAGGTTTAGGGTTAGAGTTAGGGTAAGGTTAAGGGTTAGAGTTAGATTTAGTGTTGGGTTAAGGTTAGGATTAGGATTAGCGTAAGGGTAAGGGTTAGGGTCAGGGTTAGGGTTGGGGTAATGGTTATGTTTAGGGTTAGGTTAGGGTGAGCGTTGGCGTTAGTGTTAGGGTTAGGGTTAGGATTAGGTTTAGGGTCAGGGTCAGGGTCAGGGTTAGGGTTTGAGTTAGGGTTAGGGTTATTGTCAGGGTCAGGTTCAGGGTAAGGTTAGGGTTAGGGTTAGGGTTAGGGTTAGGTTTAGGTTTAGGGAAAAGATAGGGGTTAGGTTTAGGGTTAGGGTTACGGTTCGGGTTTAGGATTATGGTTAGAGGGAGGGTTAGGGTTAGGGTCAGTGTAAGTGTAAGGTTTAGGGTTAGGGTTAGGTTTGGGGTTAGGGTTAGGGTCAGGGTAAGGGTAAGGGTTAGGGTTAGGTTTAGGGTTAGGGTTAGGTTTGGGGTTAGGGTTAGGGTAAGGTTAAGGCTTAGGGTAAGGGTAAGAGTTAGGGTTAGTGTTAGGGTTAGGTTAAGGGTTAGGGTTGGGGTTAGGTTTAGGGGTAGGGTTAGGATAAGGGTAAGGGTTAGGGTGAGGGTTAGGGTTAGGGTAAGGTTTTGGGTTAGGGTTAGTGTTAGGGTTAGGGTTAAGGTTAGGGTTAGGGTTAGGGTTAGGGTTAGGGGTTAGGGTTAGGGTTAGGGTAAGGTTAAGGTTTAGGGTTAGGGTTAGGGTTAGGGGTTAGTGTTAGGGTTAGTGTTAGGTTTACGGTTAGGGTTAGGGTTAGGGTTAGGGTTAGCGGTAGGGTTAGGGTAAGGGTAAGTGTTAGCATTAGGGTTAGGGTTAAGGTAAGGATTAGGGTTGGGGTTAGTGTTAGGGTTAGGTTTAAGGTTAGGGTTAGGGTTAGGGTTAGGGTTAGGGGTTAGCGTTAGGGTTAGGGTTAGGGTAAGGGTTAGGATTAGGGTTAGGTTTAGGGGTTAGGGTTAGGGTTAGGAAAAGGTAAGTTTTAGGGTTAGGGTAAGGGTAAGTGTTAGGGTTAGGGTTAGGGTTAGGGGTTAGGTTTAGGGTTAGGGTTAGAGTAAGTGTTATGGTTAGGGTAAGGATTAGGGTTAGGTTTAGGGTAAAGGTAAGGTTTAGGGTTAGGGTTAGGGTTAGTGTTAGGGTAAGGGTAAGGGTTAGGTTTAGGGTTAGGGTTAGGGTTAGGGTTAGGTTTGGGGTTAGGATTAGGGTAAGGGTAAGGGTTATGGTTAGGGTTAGGGTTATGGTTAGGGTTAGACTAATAGTAAGGGTTATGGTTAAGGTTAGGGGGAGAGTTAAGGTTAGGGTTAGTGTAAGGTTTAGGGTCACGGTAAGGTTAGGGTTAGGGTTAGGGTTGGGGTTAGGGTTAGGGTTAGGGTTAGTGTTAGGGTAAGGGTAAGGGTTAGGGTTAGGTTTAGGGTTGGGGTAAGTTTAGGGTTAGGGTTAGGGTAAGGGTAAGGTTTAGGATTAGGGTTAGGGTGATGTTTAGGGTTAGGGTTAGGTTAGGGTGAGCGTTAGGGTTAGGGTAAGGATTAGGTTTAGGGAATGGTTTAGGGTCAGGGTTAGGTTAGGGGTTAGTGTTAGGGTTAGGGTAAGGGTAAGGTTTAGGGTTAGGGTTAGGGTTTAGCGTTAGGTTTAGGGTTAGGGTTAGGGTTAAGGTTAGGGTTAGGGTTAGGTTTGGGGTTAGTTTTAGGGTAAGGGTAAGTCTTAGGGTAAGGGTAAGGGTTAGGGTTGGGGTTAGGGTTAGGTTTAGGGCTAGGGTTAGGGGTTAGGTTTAGAGTTAGGGGAAGGATAAGGTTTAGGGTTAGGGTTAGGGTTAGGCGTTAGGCGTTAGGGTTAGGGTTAGGGTTAGGTTTAGGGTTAGGGTTAGGGTAAGGTTTAGGGTTAGGGTTAGGGTTAGGGTTTAGGGTTAGGGTTAGGGTAAGGGTAAGGGTTAGGGTAAGGGTTCGGGTTAGAGGTTAGGGTTAGGGTTAGCGTAAGGGTAGGGTTTTGGGTTAAGGTTAGGGTTAGGTTTAGGGTTAGGAGTAGTGTTAGGGTTAGGGTAAGGTTAAGAGTTATGGTTATGGTTAGGGTTAGGGTTAGTTTTGGGGTTAGAGTTAGGGTAAGGGTAAGGGTTAGGGTTAGGTTTAGGCTAAGGGTAAGGGTTAGGGGTAAGGTTAGGGTTAGTGTTAGTGATAGTGTTAGGGTAAGGGTTAGGTTTAGGGTAAGGTTAGGGTTAGGGTTAGGGTTAGATTTAGGGTTAGGGTTAGGGTAAGAGTAAGAGTTAGGTTTAGGTTTAGGGTTGGGGTTAAGGTTAGGGTTAGTGTTAGGGTAAGGGTAAGGTTTAGGGTTAGGGTAAGGGTAAGTTTTATAGTTAGGGTTAGTTTAGGGTGAGCATTACGGTTAAGGTTAGCGTTACTGCTTAGGGTTAGGGTTAGGCTTAGGGTAAGGTTAGGGTTAGGTTTAGTGTATGGGTTAGGTTTAGAGTTAGGGTAAGGGTAAGGGTTAGAGTTAGGGTTAGGGTTAGGAATAGGGTTTGGGGTTAGGGTTAGGGTAAGGGTAAGGTTTAGGATTAGGGTTAAGATTAGGGGTTAGGGTTAGTGTTAGGGTTAGGTTTAGGGTTAGAGTTAGGGTTAGGTTTAGGGTTAGGGTTAGGGTAAGGGTAAGGGTTAGCGTTGGGGTTAGGGTTAGGGTAAGGGTTAGTGTTAGGGTTAGTGTTAGGGTTGGGTTTAAGGTTTGGGTTAGGGTTAGGGGTTAGGGTTAGGGTTAGGGTAATGGTAAGGTTTAAGTTTAGGGTTAGGGTTAGGGTTAGGTTAAGGCTAAGGTTTAGGGTTAGGGTTAGGGTTAGGGGTTAGGGTTAGGGTTAGAGTAAGTGTTAGGGTTAGGGTAAGGGTTAGGGTTAGGTTTAGGGTAAGGGTAAGGTTCAGGGTTAGGGTTAGGGTCAGTGTAAGGGTTAGGGCTAGGGTTAGGGTTAGGGTTACGTTTGGGGTTAGGAATAAGGTAATGATAAGGGTTAGGGTTAGGGTTATGGTTAGGGTTAGGCTAAGGGTAAGGGTTACGGTTAAGGTTATGGTGAGGGTTAGGGTTAGGGTTAGTGTAAGGGTTAGGGTTAGGGTAAGGTTAGGGTTAGGGTTAGGTTTAGGGTTAGGGTTAGGGTAAGGGTAAGGGTTAGCCTTAGGATTAGTGTTAGTGTTAGGGTTAGGGTTTGTGTAAGGTTTAGGTTAGGGTTAGGGTTAGGGTTAGGGTTAGAGTAAGGGTAAGTGTGAGGTTTAGTGTTAGGGTTAGGGTTTGGGTTAGGGGTTAGGGTTAGGGTTAGGTTAAGGGTAAGGTATAGGTTTAGGGTAAGGGTAAGGGTTAGGTTTAGGTTTCGGTTTAGAGGTTAGGGTTAGGGTTAGCGTAAGGGTAAAGTTTTGGGTTAGGGTTAGGGTAAGGGTTAGGGCTAGGGTAAGGGTTAGGGCTAGGGTAAGGGTTAGGTTTATGGTTAGGGTTAGGATAAGGGTAAGGTTTAGGGTTAGGGTAAGGGTAAGGTTCAGGGTTAGGGTTAGGGTTAGGGGTTAGGGTTAGGGTTAGGTTTACGGTTAGGGTTAGGGTTAAGGTTAGGGTTAGGTTTAGGTTTGGGGTTAGGGTTAGGGTAATTGTAAGGGTTAGGGTAAGGGTAAGGGTTAGGGTTAGGGTTAGGTTTAGGGTTAGGGTTAGGGTTAGGTTTAGGGTTAGCGTTAGGGTAAGAGTAAGGGTTAGGTTGAGGGTTAGGGTTAGGGTAAGGGTTCGGGTTAGGATTAGTGTTAGGGTTAGGGTTAAGGTTAGTGTTAGGGTTAGGGTTAGGGATTAGGTTTAGAGTTAGGATAAGGGTAAGGTTAAGGGTTAAGGTTAGGGTTAGGGGTTATGGTTAGGGTTAGGGTTAGGTTTAGGTTTAGGTTTAGGGTTAGGGTTAGGGTAAGTGTAAGGGTTAGCATTAGGGTTAGGGTTAGGGTAAGGGTTAGGGTTAGGGTTAGGGTTAGGGTTAGTGGTTAGTTTTCAGGTTAGTGTTGGGGTTAGGTTAAGGGTTTGGGTTACGGTTAAGGTTAGGGTTAGGATAAGGGTAAGCGTTAGGGTTAGGGTTAGGGTTAGGGTTTAGGGTTAGGGTTAGGATAAGAGTTAGGATTAGGGTTACGGTAAGGGTAAGTGTTAGGGTTAGGGTTAGGGTTAGGTTAGGTTAAGGGTATGGGTTAGGGTTAGGGTTAGGTTTAGGGTTAGGGTAAGGGTTGGGTTAGGGTTAGGGTTAGGGGTTAGGTTTAGGGTTAGGGTTAGGCTTAGGGTTAGGATAAGGGTAAGGGTTAGGGTTATTGTTCGGGTTATTGGTAAGGGTTAGGGTAAGGTTAGGGTTAGGGTCAGGGTTAGGGTTAGAGTAAGGGTAAGTGTGAGGGTTAGTGTTAGTGTTAGGGTTAGGGTTAGGGTAATGGTTAGGGTTAGGGTTAGGGTTAAGGTTAGGGTTAGGGTTAGGTTTGGGGTTAGGGTTAGGGTAAGGGTAAGGGTTAGGGTAAGGGTAAGTGTTAGGGTTAGGGTTAAGGTTAGGTTTAGGGTTAGGTTTAGGGTTAGGTTTAGGGTTAGGGTTAGGGTAAGATTAAGGGTTAGGTTGAGGGTTAGGGTTAGGGTAAGGGTTCAGGTTAGGATTAGTGTTAGGTTTAGGGTTAAGTTTAGGGTTAGGTTTAGGGTTAGGGTTAGGGTTAGGGGTTAGGTTTAGAGTTAGGGTAATGGTAAGGTTTAGGGTTAGGGTTAGGGTTAGGGTAAGTGTAAGGGTTAGCATTAGGGTTAGGGGTAGGGTAAGGGTTTGGGTTAGGGATAGGGATAGGGGTTAGGGTTAGGGATAGGGTTAGGCTTAGGGTTAGGATAAGGGTAAGGGTTAGGGTTATTGTTAGGGTTATTGGTAAGGGTTAAGGTAAGGTTAGGGTTAGGGTCAGGGTTAGGGTTAGAGTAAGGGTAAGTGTGAGGTTTAGTGTTAGGGTTAGGGTTTGGGTTAGGGGTTAGGGTTTGGGTTAGGTTAAGGGTAAGGTTTAGGTTTAGGGTAAGGGTAAGGGTTAGGTTTAGGTTTCGGTTTAGAGGTTAGGGTTAGGGTTAGCGTAAGGGTAAAGTTTGGGGTTAGGGTTAGGGTTAGGGTTTAGGGTTAGGGTTAGGGTAAGGGTTAGGGCTAGGGTAAGGGTTAGGGCTAGGGTAAGGGTTAGGTTTACGGTTAGGGTTAGGATAAGGGTAAGGTTAGGGTTAGGGTAAGGGTAAGGTTCAGGGTTAGGTTTTGGGTTAGGGGTTAGGGTTAGGGTTAGGCTTACGGTTAGGGTTAGGGTTAAGGTTAGGGTTAGGTTTAGGTTTGGGGTTAGGGTTAGGGTAATTGTAAGGGTTAGGGTAAGGGTAAGGGTTAGGTTTAGGGTTAGGTTTAGGGTTAGGGTTAGGGTTAGGTTTAGGGTTAGGGTTAGGGTAAGAGTAAGGGTTAGGCTGAGGGTTAGGGTTAGGGTAAGGGTTCGGGTTAGGATTAGTGTTAGGGTTAGGGTTAAGGTTAGTGTTAGGGTTAGGGTTAGGGATTAGGTTTAGAGTTAGGATAAGGGTAAGGTTAAGGGTTAAGGTTAGGGTTAGGGGTTATGGTTAGGGTTAGGGTTAGGTTTAGGTTTAGGTTTAGGGTTAGGGTTAGGGTAAGTGTAAGGGTTAGCATTAGGGTTAGGGTTAGGGTAAGGGTTAGGGTTAGGGTTAGGGTTAGGGTTAGTGGTTAGTTTTCAGGTTAGTGTTGGGGTTAGGTTAAGGGTTTGGGTTAGGGTTAAGGTTAGGGTTAGGATAAGGGTAAGCGTTAGGGTTAGGGTTAGGGTTAGGGTTTAGGGTTAGGGTTAGGATAAGAGTTAGGGTTAGGGTTACGGTAAGGGTAAGTGTTAGGGTTAGGGTTAGGGTTAGGTTAGGTTAAGGGTATGGGTTAGGGTTAGGGTTAGGTTTAGGGTTAGGGTAAGGGTTGGTTAGGGATAGGGTTAGGGGTTAGTTTTAGGGTTAGGGTTAGGCTTAGGGTTAGGATAAGGGTAAGGGTTAGGGTTATTGTTCGGGTTATTGGTAAGGGTTAGGGTAAGGTTAGGGTTAGGGTCAGGGTTAGGGTTAGAGTAAGGGTAAGTGTGAGGGTTAGTGTTAGGGTTAGGGTTAGGGTTAGGGTAATGGTTAGGGTTAGGGTTAGGGTTAAGGTTAGGGTTAGGGTTAGGTTTGGGGTTAGGGTTAGGGTAAGGGTAAGGGTTAGGGTAAGGGTAAGTGTTAGGGTTAGGGTTAAGGTTAGGTTTAGGGTTAGGTTTAGGGTTAGGTTTAGGGTTAGGGTTAGGGTAAGATTAAGGGTTAGGTTGAGGGTTAGGGTTAGGGTAAGGGTTAGGGTTAGGGTTAGGTTTAGGTTTAGGTTTAGGGTTAGGGTTAGGGTAAGTGTAAGGGTTAGCATTAGGGTTAGGATTAGGGTAAGGGTTAGGGTTAGGGTTAGGGTTAGTGGTTAGTTTTCAGGTTAGTGTTGGGGTTAGGTTAAGGGTTTGGGTTAGGGTTAAGGTTAGGGTTAGGATAAGGGTAAGCGTTAGGGTTAGGGTTAGGGTTAGGGTTTAGGGTTAGGGTTAGGATAAGAGTTAGGGTTAGGGTTAAGGTAAGGGTAAGTGTTAGGGTTAGGGTTAGGGTTAGGTTAGGTTAAGGGTATGGGTTAGGCTTAGGGTTAGGTTTAGGGTTAGGGTAAGGGTTGGGTTAGGGATAGGGTTAGGGGTTAGATTTAGGGTTAGGGTTAGGCTTAGGGTTAGGATAAGGGTAAGGGTTAGTGTTAGGTTTAGGGTTAGGGTTAGGGGTTAGGGTTAGGGTTAATGTAAGGGTAAGGTTTAGGGTTAGGGTAAGGGTAAGGGTTAGGTTTAGGGTTCGGTTTAGATGTTAGGGTTAGGGTTAGCATAAGGGTAAGGTTTTGGTTAGAGTTAGGGTTAGGGTTAGGGTTAGGGTAAGTGTTAGGCCTAGGGTTAGGGGTTAGGGTTAGGGTTAGAGTAAGGGTTAGGGTTAGGGGTTAGGGTTAGGGTTAGGTTTAGTGTTAGGGTTAGGGTTAGGTTTAGGGTTAGGGTTAGGGTAAGGGTGAGGGTTAGCCTTAGGATTAGTGTTAGTGTTAGGGTTAGGGTTTGTGTAAGTTTTAGGTTTAAGGTTAGGGTTAGGTTTAGGGTTAGGGTTAGGGTTAGGGGTTAGTGTTAGGGTAAGGGTAAGGTTTAAGGTTAGGGTTAGGTTTAGGGTTAGGGGTTAGGGTGAGGGTTAGGGAAATGTAAGTTTTAGGGTTAGGGTAAGGGTAAGGGTTAGTGTTAGGGTTAGGTTTAGGATTTAGGGTTAGGGTTCGGGTAAGGTTAAGGTTTAGGGTTAGGGTAGGGTTGGGGGTTAGGTTTAGGGTTAGAGTAAGTGTTAGGGTTAGGGTAAGGGTTAGGGTTAGGTTTAGGGTAAGGGTAAGGTTTTGGGTTAGGGTTAGGGTAAGGGTAAGGGTTAGGGTTAGGGTTAGGGTTAGGGTTAGGGATAGGTTGGGGTTAGGATTAGGGTAAGGGTAAGGTTCAGGGTTTGGGATAGGGTTATGGTTAGGGTTAGGCTAAGGGTAAGGGTTACGCTTAAGTTTAGAGGGAGGGTTAGGGTTAGGGTAAGGGTAAGGGTTAGGGTTAGGGTTAGGGTTAGGGTAATGGTTATGGTTAGGGTTAGGTTAGGGTGAGCATTAGGGATAGGGTTAGGGTTAGGGTTAGGGTTAGGGTCAGGGTTAGGGTTAGGGTTAGGGCTTAGTATTAGGGTTAGTGTAAGGGTAAGGTTTAGGTTTAAGGTTAGGGTTAGGGGTTAGGGTTAGGGTTAGATTTAGGGTTAGGGTTAGGGTTAAGGTTAGGGTTATGGTTAGATTTGGGGTTAGGGTTAGGTTACGTGTACGGGTTAGGGTTAGAGTTAGTTTTCGTTTTGGGGTTAGGGTTAGGGTAAGGGTAATGGTTAGGGTAAGTGTAAGGGTTAGGGTTAGGGTTAGGGTTAGGTTTAGGGTTAGGGTTAGGGATAGGTTTAGGGTTAGGATTAGGGTAGGGGTAAGGATTAGTTTGAGGGTTAGGGTTAGGGTAAGGATTAGGGTTAGGGTTAGTGTTAGGGTTAGGATTAAGGTTAGGGTTAGGGTTAGGGTTAAGGTTAGGTTAGGGTTTAGGGTTATGGTTAGGATAAGTGTAAGGTTTAGGGTTAGGGTTAGGGTTATGCTTAGGTAGGTTAGGTTTAGGGTTAGGAGTAGGGTAGGGGTTAGGGTAAGGGTTAGGGTTAGGCTTAGGGTTAGGGTTAGGGTAAGGGTTAGGGTTAGGGTTAGGGTTAGGGTTAGGGTTAATGTTAGTGGTTAGGGTTCAGGTTAGGGTTAGGGTTAGGGTAAGTGTAAGCGTTAGGGTTAGGGTTAGGGTTAGGGTTTAGGGTTAGGGGTTAGGGTTAGGGTAAGGTTAGGGTTAGGGTCAGGGTTAAGGTTAGAGTAAGGGTAAGTGTGAGTGTTAGTGTTAGGGTTAGGGTTACGGTTAGATTAAGGGTTAGGGTTAGGGTTAGTGTTAGAGTTAGGGTTAAGGTTAGAGTTAGGTTTATTGTTAGGGTTACGGTTAGGAGTTAGTGTTAGGGTTAGGGTAAGGGTAAGGTTTAAGGTTACGGTAAGGGTAAGGGTTAGGGTTAGGGTTCGGGTTAGAAGTCAGGGTTAGTGTTAGCGTAAGGGTAAGGTTTTGGGTTAGGGTTAGGGTAAGGGTTAGGTTTAAGTTTAGGGTTAGGGTTAGTGTTAGGGTAAGGGTTAGGGTTAGGGTTAGGTTAGGGTTAGGGTTAGGGTTAGGGTTAGGGTAAGAGCAAGAGTTAGGGTTAGGTTTAGGGTTGGGGTTAAGGTTAGGGTTACTGTTAGGGTTAGGGTTAAGGTTAGGGTTAGGGTTAGGGTAAGGTTAGGGTTAGGGTTAGGTTTAGCGTTAGGGTTAGGGTTAGGTTTAGGGTTAGGGTTAGGGTAAGAGTAAGGGTTAGGTTGAGGGTTAGGGTTAGGGTAAGGGTTCGGGTTAGGATTAGTGTTAGGGTTAGGGTTAAGGTTAGGGTTAGGGTTAGGGTTAGGGTTAGGGGTTAGGTTTAGAGTTAGAATAAGGGTAAGGTTAAGGGTTAAGGTTATGGTTAGGGTTAGGGTTAGGTTTAGGTTTAGGGTTAGGGTTAGGGTAAGTGTAAGGGTTAGCATTAGGGTTAGGGTTAGGGTAAGGGTTAGGGTTAGGGTTAGGGTTAGGTTTAGTGGTTAGTTTTCAGGTTAGTGTTGGGGTTAGGTTAAGGGTTTGGGTTAGGGCTAAGGTTAGGGTTAGGATAAGGGTAAGCGTTAGGGTTAGGGTTAGGGTTAGGGTTTAGGGTTAGGGTTAGAATAAGAGTTAGGGTTAGGGTTACGGTAAGGGTAAGTGTTAGGGTTAGGGTTAGGGTTAGGTTAGGTTAAGGGTATGGGTTAGGGTTAGGGTTAGGTTTAGGGTTAGGGTAAGGGTTTGGGTTAGGGATAGGGTTATGGATTAGGGTTAGGGTTAGGGTTAGGCTTAGGGTTAGGATAAGGGTAAGGGTTAGGTTTATTGTTAGGGTTATTGGTAAGGGTTAGGGGTAAGGTTAGGGTTAGGGTCAGGGTTAGGGTTAGAGTAAGGGTAAGTGTGAGGGTTAGTGTTAGGGTTAGGGTTAGGGTAATGGTTAGGGTTAGGGTTAGTGTTAGAGTTAGGGTTACGGTTAGGGTTAGGGTTAGGGTTAGGGTTAGGGGTTAGGGTTAGGGTTAGGGTAAGGGTAAGGTTTAGGGTTAGGGTAAGGGTAAGGGTTAGGTTTAGGGTTCGGTTTAGAGGTAGGGTTAGGGTTAGCGTAAGGGTAAGGTTTTGGTTAGAGTTAGGGTTAGGGTTAGGGTTAGGGTAAGGGTTAGGGCTAGGGCAAGGGTTAGGGTTAGGTTTAGGGTTAGGGTTAGGGTTAGGGTTAGGGGTTAGGGTTAGGGTTACAGTAAGGGTTAGGTTAGGGGTTAGGGTTAGAGTTAGGTTTAGTGTTAGGGTTAGGGTTAGGTTTAGGGTTAGGGATAGGGTAAGGGTAAGGGTTAGCCTTAGGGTTAGTGTTAGGGTTAGGGTTAGGGTTTGTGTAAGGGTTAGGTTTAAGGTTAGGGTTAGGTTTAGGGTTAGGGTTAGGGTTAGGGTTTAGTGTTAGGGTAAGGGTACGGTTTAAGGTTAGGGTTAGGTTTAGTGTTAGAGGTTAGGGTGAGGTTTATGGAAATGTAAGTTTTAGGGTTAGGGTAAGGGTAATGGTTAGTGTTAGGGTTAGGTTTAGGAGTTAGGGTTAGGGTTCGGGTAAGGTTAAGGTTTAGAGTTAGGGTAGGGTTGGGGGTTAGGTTTAGGGTTAGAGTAAGTGTTAGGGTTAGGGTAAGGGTTAGGGTTAGGTTTAGGGTAAGGGTAAGGTTTTGGGTTAGGGTTAGGGTAAGGGTAAGGGTTAGGGTTAGGGTTAGGGTTAGGGATAGGTTGGGGTTAGGATTAGGGTAAGGGTAAGGTTCAGGGTTGGTATAGGGTTATGGTTAGGGTTAGGCTAAGGGTAAGGGTTACGCTTAAGTTTAGAGGGAGGGTTAGGGTTAGGGTTAGGGTAAGGGTTAGGGTTAGGGTAAGGTTAGGGTTAGGGTTAGGGTTGGGGTTCGGGTTAGGTTTAGGGTTAGGGTAAGGGTAAGGCTTAGGATTAGGTTTAGGGTTGGGGTTAAGCTTAGGTTTAGGGTTAGGGTAAGGGTAAGGGTTAGGGTTAGGGTTAGGGTAATGGTTATGGTTAGGGTTAGGTTAGGGTGAGCATTAGGGATAGGGTTAGGGTTAGGGTTAGGGTTAGGGTCAGGGTTAGGGTTAGGGTTAGGGCTTAGTATTAGGGTTAGTGTAAGGGTAAGGTTTAGGTTTAGGGTTAGGGTTAGGGGTTAGGGTTAGTGTTAGGGTTAGATTTAGGGTTAGGGTTAGGGTTAAGGTTAGGGTTATGGTTAGATTTGGGGTTAGGGTTCGGTTAAGTGTACGGGTTAGGGTTAGGGTTAGGGTTCGGTTTGGGGTTAGGGTTAGGGTAAGGGTAATGGTTAGGGAAAGTGTAAGGGTTAGAGTTAGGGTTAGGGTTAGGTTTAGGGTTAGGGTTAGGGATAGGTTTAGGGTTAGGATTAGGGTAGGGGTAAGGATTAGTTTGAGGGTTAGGGTTAGGGTAAGGATTAGGGTTAGGGTTAGTGTTAGGGTTAGGATTAAGGTTAGGGTTAGGGTTAAGGTTAGGTTAGGGTTTAGGGTTATGGTTAGGGTAAGTGTAAGGTTTAGGGTTAGGGTTAGGGTTATGCTTAGGTAGGGTTAGGTTTAGGGTTAGGATTAGGGTAGGGGTTAGGGTAAGGGTTAGGGTTAGGGTTAGGGTTAGGGTTAGGGTAAGGGTTAGGGTTAGGGTTAGGGTTAGGGTTAATGTTAGTGGTTAGGGTTCAGGTTAGGGTTGGGTTTAGGGTAAGTGTTAGGGTTAGGGTTAGGGTAAGTGTATGCGTTAGGGTTTGGGTTAGGGTTAGGGTTTAGGGTTAGGGTTGGTTGGGTAGGTTGGTGTTTTGTGGGTGTGGGGGGGGGGTGTGGTGGGGTGGGGTGTGGTGTGTTAGGGGGGTTAGGGTTAGGGTAAGGTTAGGGTTAGGGTCAGGGTAAAGGTTAGAGTAAGGGTAAGTGTGAGTGTTAGTTTTAGGGTTAGGGTTACGGTTAGATTAAGGGTTAGGGTTAGGGTTAGTGTTAGAGTTAGGGTTAAGTTTAGGGTGGTTTATTGTTAGGGTTACGGTTAGGGGTTAGGGTTAGGGGTTAGGGTAAGGGTAAGGTTTAAGGTTACGGTAAGGATAAGGGTTAGGGTTAGGGTTCGGGTTAGAAGTCAGGGTTAGTGTTAGCGTAAGGGTAAGGTTTTGGGTTAGGGTTAGGGTAAGGGTTAGGTTTAAGGTTAGGGTTAGGGTTAGGGTTAGTGTTAGGGTAAGGGTTAGGGTTAGGTTAAGGTTAGGGTTAGGGTTAGGGTTAGGGTAAGAGCAAGAGTTAGGGTTAGGTTTAGGGTTAGGGTTAGGTTTAGGGGTTGGGGTTCAGGTTAGGGTTGGGGTTAGGGTAAGGTTAAGTATTAGGGTCAGGGTAAGGGTTTGGGTTAGTGTTAGGTTTAGGGTAAGTGTAAGCGTTAGTATTAGTGTTAGGTTTAGGGTTAGTGTTAGGGTTAGGGTTAGTGTTAGGGTTAGAGTAAGGGTTAGGGTTAGGATTAGGGTTAGGTTAGGGTTAGGGTTTGGGTTAGGGTTAGGGTTAGGGTTAGGGTAAGGGTTAGGGTTAGGGATAGGGTTAGGGGTTAGGGTTAGGGTTAGGGTTAGGATAAGTGTAAGGGTTAGGGTTAGGGTTAGGGTTAGGGTTTAGGTTTAGGGTAAGGTTAGATTTAGGTTCAGGGTTAGGGTTAGGGTAAGGGTAAGTGTGAGGTTTAGGGTTAGGGTTAGGGTTAGGGTTAGGGTTAGGGTAAGGGTAAGGTTTAGGGTTAGGGTTAGGGTTAGGGGTTAGGGTTAGGGTTAGGGTAAGGGTAAGGGTTAGGGTTCGGGTTCGGGTTAGAGGTTAGGGTTAGGGTTAGCGTAAGGGTAGGGTTTTGGGTTAGGGTTAGGGTTAGGGGTTACGGTTAGGATTAGGGTAAGGGTTAGAGCTAGGATAAGGGTTAGGGTTAGGTTTAGGGTAAGGGTAAAGTTTAGGGTTACTGTTAGTGTTAGGGTTAGGGTATGGTTAAGAGTTAGTGTTAGGGTTAGTGTTAGAGTTAGGTTTGGGGTTAGGTTTAGGGTAAGGGTAAGGGTTAGGGTTAGGGTTAGGGTTAGGTTTAGGCTAAGGGTAAGGGTTTGGGCTAAGGTTAGGTTTCAGTTTAGGGATAGTGTTAGGGTAAGGATTAGGGTTAGGGTAAGGTTAGGGTTAGGGTTAGGGTTAGGGTTAGGGTTAAGGTTAGAATTTAGGGTTAGGGTTAGGGTAAGAGTAAGAGTTAGGGTTAGGTTTAGCGTTGGGGTTATGGTTAGGGTTAGTGTTAGGGTAAGGGTAAGGTTTAGGGTTGGGATTAGGGTTAGGGTAAGGTTTATGGTTAGGGTTAGGTTAGGGTGAGCATTAGGGTTAAGGTTAGGGTTAGTGTTTAGGGTTAGAGTTAGGGTTAGTTTAAGGTTAGGGTTAGGTTTAGTGTATGGGTTAGGTTTAGAGTTAGGGTAAGGGTAAGGGTTAGAGTTAGGGTTAGGGTTAGGGTTTGGGGTTAGGGTCAGGGTTAGGGTTAGGGTAAGGGTTAGGGTTAGGGTTAGGGTAAGGATAACTGTTAGGATTAGAGTTAGGTTTAGGGTTAGAATTAGGGTAAGGGTAAGGGTAGGGTTAGGGTTAGGGTTAGGTTTAGGGTTAGGGTTTGGGTAAGGGTCAGTGTTAGCATTAGCGTTAGGGTTAGGGTTAGGGTTAGGGTTAGGATACGTGTAATGGTTAGGGTCAAGGTTAGGGTTAGGGTTAGGGGTTAGGGTTAGGGTTAGGGTTTGGATAAGGGTACGGTTTAAGGTTAGGGTTAGGATTATGGTTAGATTTAGGGTTTGGTTTTCGTAAGTGTAAGGGTTAGGGTTAGGGTTAGGGTAAGGATAAGGGTTATGGTTAAAGTTTGGGTTAGGGTTAAGTTTAGGGTTACTGTTAAGATTAGGGTCAGGGTAGGGTTAGGGGTTAGGGTAAGGGTTAGGGTTAGGGTTAGGTTTACGGGAAAAGTTAGGGTTTGTGTTAGGGTTAGGGTTAGGTTAAGGGTAAGTGTTTGAGTTACTGGTAGGGTTAGGGTTAGGGTAAGTGTAAGGGTTAGGTTTAGGGTTAGGATTAGGTTTAGGGTTAGGGTTATGGTAAGGGTAAGAATTAGGGTTAGGGTAAGGGTAAGGGTTAGGGTTAGGGTAAGGGTTAGGGTTAGGGTTAGGGTAAGGTAAGGGTTAGGGTTAGGTTTAGGGTTAGGGTTAGGGTTAGGGTAAGGGTAAGGTTAGGGTTAGGTTAGGATTAGGGTTAGGGTAAGGGTAAGGATTAGGTTTTGGATTGGGGTTAGGTTTAGGGTTAGGGTGAGGGTAAGGGTTAGGGTTAGTTTTAGGGTTAGGGTTAGGGTAAGGGTTAGGTTAGGGGTTAGGGTTAGTGTTAGGCTAAGGGTGATGGTTAGTGTTAGGGTTAGGGTTAGGGTAAGGGTTAGGGTTAGTGTTACTATTAGTGTAAGTTTCAGTGTTAGGGTTAGTGTTAGGTTAAATGTAAGTTTTAGGGTTAGGGTTAGGGTTAGGATTAGGGTAAGGGTAAAGGTTAGGGTTAGGGTTAGGGGTTAGGTTTAGGGTTAGAGTTAGGGTTAGGTTTAGGGTTAGGGTTAGGTTAAGGGTAAGGGTTAGGTTTATCGTTAGGGTTAGGGTAAGGTGTAGGTTTGGGTTAGGGTAAGGGAAAGGGTTAGGGTTAGGGTTAGGTTTAGTGTTAGGTTTAGGGTAAGGGTAAGGATTACAGTTAGGGTTAGCGTTAGTGTAAAGGTTGAGGTTAGGGTTAGGGTTAGGGTTAGAGTTAGGGTAAGGGTTAGGGTTCAGTGTTAGGGTTAGGGATAGGGTAAGATTTAGGGTTAGGGTTAGGGTTAGGGTTAGGATGAGGGTTAGGGTTAGGGTTAGGGTTAGGGTAAGGGTAAGTGTTAGGGTTAGGGTTAGGGTTAGGGTTAGGGTTAGGGTTAGGGTAAGGGTAAGGGTAAGGGTTAGGGTTAGGGTTAGGATTAAGATTAGGGTTAGGGTTAGGTTTAGGATTAGGATTAGGGTTAGGGTTAGGGTTAGGATAAGGATATGTGTTAGGGTTAGGGGTAGGGTTAGGGTTAGGGTTAGTGTTAGTGTTAGGGTAAGGGTTAGGGTTAGGGTTAGGGTTAGGGTTAGGGTTAGGGTTAGGTCTATGTTTACGGTTAGGGTTAGGGTTAAGGTTAGGATAAGGATATGTGTTAGGGTTAGGGGTAGGGTTAGGGTTAGGGTAGTGTTAGGGTTAGGGTAAGGGTAAGGGTTAGAGTTAGAGTAAGGGTTAAGGTAAGGGTAAGGGTTAGGGTTAGGGTTAGGGTTAGGGTTAGGTTTAGGGTAAGGGGTAAGGTTTAGGTTTAGGTTGAGGGTAAGGGTTAGGGTTAGGGTTTGGGTTAAAGTTAGGGTAAGGGTTAGAGTTAGGGTTAGGGTTAGCTTTAGGGTTAGGGTTAGGGTTAGGGTTAGGGTAGTGTAAGGGTTAGGGTTAGGTTTAGGATTAGGTTTAGGGTAAGGGTAAGGATTAGGTTTGGGATTGGGGTTAGGTTTAGGGTTAGGGTGAGGGTAAGGGTTAGGGTTAGTTTTAGGTTTAGGGTTAGGGTAAGGGTTAGGTTAGGGGTTAGGGTTCGTGTTAGGCTAAGGGTGATGGTTAGTGTTAGGGTTAGGGTTAGGGTAAGGGTTAGGGTTAGTGTTACTATTAGTGTAAGTTTCAGTGTTAGGGTTAGTGTTAGGTTAAATGTAAGTTTTAGGGTTAGGGTTAGGGTTAGGATTAGGGTAAGGGTAAAGGTTAGGGTTAGGGTTAGGGGTTAGGTTTAGGGTTAGAGTTAGGGTTAGGTTTAGGGTTAGGGTTAGGTTAAGGGTAAGGGTTAGTTTTATCGTTAGGTTTAGGGTAAGGTGTAGGGTTGGGTTAGGGTAAGGGAAAGGGTTAGGGTTAGGGTTAGGGTTAGGGTTAGGTTTAGGGTAAGGGTAAGGATTACCGTTAGGGTTAGGGTTAGTGTAAAGGTTGAGGTTAGGGTTAGGGTTAGGAGGTTAGGGTTAGGATGAGGGTTAGGGTTAGGGTTAGGTTAGGGTAAGGGTAAGTGTAAGGGTAAGGGTTAGGGTTAGGGTTAGGGTTAGGGTTAAGGGTTAGGGTTAGGGTTAGGGTAAGGGTAAGGTTTAGGGTTAGGGTTAGGATTAAGATTAGGGTTAGGGTTAGGTTAAGGATTAGGATTAGGGTTAGGGTTAGGGTTAGGATAAGGATATGTGATAGGGTTAGGGGTAGGGTTAGGGTTAGGGTTAGTGTTAGTGTTACGGTAGGGTTAGGGGTTAGGGTTAGGGTTATGGTTAGGGTTAGGTCTATGTTTACGGTTAGGGTTAGCGTTAGGGTTAGGATAAGGATATGTGTTAGGGTTAGGGGTAGGGTTAGGGTTAGTGTTAGTGTTAGGGTAAGGGTTAGGGTTAGGGTTAGGGTTAGGGTTAGGTCTATGTTTACGGTTAGGGTTAGGGTTAGGGTTAGGATAAGGATATGTGTTAGGGTTAGGGTAGGGTTAGGGTTAGGGTAGTGTTAGGGTTAGGGTAAGGGTAAGGGTTAGGGTTAGAGTAAGGGTTAAGGTAAGGGTAAGGGTTAGGGTTAGGGTTAGGGTTGGGTTAGGTTTAGGGTAAGGGTAAGGTTTAGGTTTAGGTTGAGGGTAAGGGTTAGGGTTAGGGTTTGGGTTAAGGTTAGGGTAAGGGTTAGAGTTAGGGTTAGGGTTAGATTTAGGGTTAGGTGTAGGGTTAAGGTTAGGGTTATGGTTTGGGTTAGGGTAAGGGTATGTGTTAGGGTTACAGTTAGGGTTAGGTAAGAGGAAAGGTTAGGGTTAGGGTTAGGGTTAGGGTAAGCGTAAGGTTTAGGGTTAGGGTTAGGGTTAGGTTTAGGTAAGGGTTAGGGTTAGGTTTAGGGTAAGGTTAAGGTTTACGGTTAGGGTTAGGGTTACGGTTAGGGTAAGGGTAAGTGTTAGGGTTAGGGTTAGGTTTACGGTTAGGGTAGGGTTAGGGTTAGGGTTTGGATTAGGTTTAGGTTTGGGTTTAAGGTTAGGGTTAGGGTTAGGGTAAGGATAAGGCTTAGGGTTAGGGTTAGGGTAAGGGTTAGGGTTAGGGTTACGGTTAGGTTTAGGGTTGGTTGAAGGTTAGGGTTAGGGTTAGGGTAAGGGTAAGTGTTAGGGTTAGGGTTATGGTTAGGGTTAAGATTAGGGTTAGGATTAGGTTTAGGGTTAGGATTAGGGTTAGTGTTAGGGTAAGGGTTAGGTTTAGGGTTAGGGTTAGGGTTAGGTTTAGGTTTATGGTTAGGGTAAGTGTAACGGTTAGGGTTAGGGTTAGGTTAGGTTTAGGGTTGGGGTTAAGTTTAGGGTTAGGTTTAGGTTAAGGGTAAGGATTCGCCTTAGGGTTAGGGTTAGGTAAGGGTTAGTTTTAGGGTTACGGTTAGGGTGAGAGTTAGGTCTAGGGTTACGGTTAGGGTTAGGGTTAGGGTTAGGATAAGGATATGTATTAGGGTTAGGGTTAGGTTTGGGTTAGGGTTAGGGTTAGTGTTAGCATTAGGGTAAGGGTAATGGTTAGGGTTAGGGTAAGGGTTAAGGTAATGGTAAGGGTTAGGTTTAGGGATAGGGTTAGGTTTAGGGTAAGGGTTAGGTTTAGGTTTAGGGTAAGGGTAAGGGTTAGGGTTAGGGTTAGCGTTTAGGATTAGGTGTAGGGTTATGTTAGGGTTAGGGTTAGGTTACTGTAAGGGTATGTGTTAGGGTTAGGGTTAGGGTTAGGGTTAGCGTTAGGGTAAGAGTAAAAGTTAGGGCAAGGGTTAGGTTAGGGTTAAGTAAGGGTAAGAGTTAGGGTTAGGGTTAGGGTTAGGTTTAGGGTAAGTGTTAGGGTTAGGTTTAGGTTAAGGGTAAGGTTTATGGTTAGGGTTAGGGTTAGGGTAAGGGTAAGGGTTAGGGTTAGGGTTAGGGTTAGGGTTAGGGTAAGTGTAAGGGTTAGGTTTAGGCTTAGTGTAAGGGTTAGGTTTAGGGTTAGGTTAGGGATTAGAATAAGGGTAAGTGTTAGGGTTAGGGTTAGGTTTAGGATAAGGGTAAGGGTTAGGATTAGGGTTAGGTTTTGTGTTAGGTGTTAGAGATTAGGGTTAGGGTTAGGGTTAGGGTTAGGTTTATAGTTAGGGTTAGGGTAAGAATAAGGGTTAGGGTTAGGGTTAGGGTTAGTTGAAGGTTAGAATTAGGGTAAGGGCAAGGGTTAGGGTTAGGGTTAGGTTTTAGAATTTGGGTTAGGGTAAGGTTAAGGTTAGGGTTAGTGTTAGGGTTAGAGTTAGGGTTAGGTTAGGTTTTGGGTAAGGGTTAGGGTTAGGGTAAGGGTTAGGGTTATAGTTAGGGTTAGGGTTAAAGGTAGGTTTAGGTTTAGGGTAAGGGTTAGAGTTAGGGTTAGGGTCAGGGTTAGGGTTAGGTTAAGTATTAGGGTTAGGGATTAGGGTTAGGGTAAGTGTTAGTGTAAGGGTTAGGGTTAAGTTTAGGTTTAGGGTTAGGGTTTAGGGTTAAGGTTAGGTTTAGATTTGGGGTTAGGGTTGGGGTTAGGTTAAGGTTAAGGGTTAGTGTTAGGGTTAAGTTAGGGTTAGGGGTTAGGGTAAGGGTAAGGGTTAGGGTTAGGGTTAGGTTAGGGTAAGGATTAGGGTTAGGGTTAGTGTTAGGGGTTACGGTTAGGTTTAGGGTTAGGGTTAGCATTAAGGTTAGGTTTAGGGTTAGGTTAAGGGTAAGGGTTACGGTTAGGGTTATGGTTAGGGGTTACAGTTAGGTTTAGGTTTAGAGTTTGGGTTAGGGTAAGGTAAGTGTTAGGGTTAGGGATAGGTTAGGGTTAGGGTTAGGTTAGAGTTAGGGTTAGGGTAAGGGTAAAGGTCAGGGTAAGTGTTAGGGTAAGGTTTAGGTTAGGGTTAGGTTTAGGGTTGGGGTTATAGTTAGGGTTAGGGTTAGGGTTTGGTTTACGGTTAGGGTTAGGTTAAGGGTTTGGGTTTGGTTTAGGGTTAGGGATAGGGTAAGGGTCCGGGTTAGGTTGAGGGTTAGGGTTAGGGTTAGATTTAGGGTAAGGGTAAGGGTAAGGGTTAGGTTTAGGTTTAGGATTAGGGTTAGGGTAAGGGTAAGGGTTAGGGTTGGGTTTGGGCTTAGGTTTAGGGTTAGGTAAGGGTAAGGGTTAGGGTTAGTTTTAGGGTTAGGGTTATGGCAAGGGTTAGGGTTAGGGTTTAGGGTTAGTGTTAAGGTAAGGGTGATGGTTAGTGTTAGGGTTAGGGTTAGGGTAAGGGTTAGGGTTAGTGTTACTGTAAGTTTTAGTGTTCGGGTTAGTGTTAGGTTAAGGGTAAGTTTTAGGGTTAGGGTTAGGGTTAGGATTAGGGTAAGGGTAAAGGTTAGGTTAGGGTTAGGGGTTAGGTTTAGGGTTAGAGTTAGGTTAGGTTTAGGGTTAGGGTTAGGTTAAGGGTAAGTGTTAGGGTTAGGGTTAGGCTTAGGATAAGCGTAAGGGTTAGAGTTAGGGTTAGGGTTAGGATTAGGTGTTAGAGGTTAGGTATAGGGTTAGGGTTAGGGTTAGGTTTAGGGTTAAGGTTAGGGTAAGAGTAAGGGTTAGGGTTAGGATTAGGGTTAGGTTGAGGGTTATGGTCAGGGCTAGGTTTAGGGTTACGGTTAGGGTTAAGGTTAGGGTTAGGGTTAGGTTTAGATTTAGGGTTAGTGTAAGGGTAAGGGTTAGGGTTAGTGTTAGTGTTAGGGTTATGGTTAGGGTTAGGGTTAGGGTTAGGTTTAGGTTTAGGGTAAGGGTTAGAGTTAGGGTTAGGGTTAGGGTTAGAGTCAGGATGAGGTTTAGGAAAGGGTAAGGGTTAGGGTTAAGTTTAGGGTCAGGGTTAGGGTTAGGTTAAGAGTTAGGGTTAGGGGTTAGGGTTAGCGTTAGCGTTAGGGTTAGGGTAAGGGTTAGGGTTAGGGTTAGGGTTAGGGTAAGCCTTAGGGTTAGGATTACGGTTAGGGTATGTGTTAGGGTAAGGGTTAGGGTTAGGGTTAGGGTTAGGTTTAGGGTTAGGGTGAGGGTAAGAGTAAGGGTTAGTGTTAGGATTAGGGTTAGGGGTTAGTGTTAGGTTTAGGGTTAAGTTTTGGGTTAGGGTTAGGGTAAGGGTAAGGGTTAGGGTTAGGGTGAGGGTTAGGTTTAGGGTTAGGGTTAGGTTTAGTTTAGGGTTAGGGGTAGTGTAAGGGTAAGGTTTAGGGTTAGGGTTAGGGTAAGGGTAAAGGGTTAGGATTAGGTTTAGGGTTAGGGGTAGGGTATGGGTAAGGGTTAGGTTAGGGTTAGGGTTAGGTTTAGGGTAAGGGTAAGGGTTAGGGTTACGGAGAGGGTTAGGTTTAGGTTTAGGGTTAGGTTAGGGCTAAGTGTTAGGGTTAAGGTAGTGTTTGGGTTAGGGTTAGGGTTAGGGTAAGGGTAAGGGGTAGGGTTAGGTTTAGGTTTAGGGTTAGTTTAAGGGTAAGGGTTAAGTTTAGAGTTAGGGTTAGGGTTCGGTTTAGGATAAGGTTTAGGGATAAGTTTAGAGTTAATGTTAGGGTTAGCATTAAGGTTAGGTTTAGGGTGAGGGTAAGGGTAAGGTTTAGGGTTAGGGTTAGGTTTAGGGTTAGGTGTAGGGTTACGGTTAGGGTTAGGGTAAGAGCAAAGTTAGGGTTAGGGTTAGGGTTAGGGTTAGGGTAAGGGTAAGGGTTAGGGTTAGGGTTGGGTTTAGGGTAAGGGTTCGGGTTATGTTTAGGGTAAGGTTAAGGTTTACGGTAGGGTTAGGGTTAGGGTAAGGTAAGGGTTAGGGTTAGGGTTAGGTTGAGGGTTAGGGTTAGGGTAAAGGCAAGGGTTAATTTTAGGATTAGGGTTAAGGTTAGGGTTAGGTTAGGTTAGGGTTAGGTTTAGAGTTAGGGTTAGGTAAGGGTAAGGATTAGGGTTAGTGTTATGGTTAGGGTTAGGGTTAGGGTTAGGGTTAGGTTTAGGGTTATTGTAAGGGTAGGGTTAGGGTAACGGTTAGGGTTAGGGTTAGAGTTAGGTTTAGGTTTAGGGTAAGGGTAAGTGTTAGGGTTAGGGTTAGGGTCAGGGTTAGGGTTAGGTTAAGAGTTAGGGTTAGGGGTTAGGGTTATGGTTAGCGTTAGTGTTAGGGTAAGGGTTAGGGTTAGGGTAAGGGTTAGGTTTAGGGTCAGGGTTAGGGTAAGGTTAAGTGTTAGGGTTAGGGTTAGGTTTAGGTTAGGGTATGTGTTAGGGTAAGGGTTAGGGGTTAGTGTTAGGTTTAGGGTTGGTGTTTAGGTTAGGGTCAGGGTTAGGGTAAGTGTAAAGGTTAGGGTTACGGTTAGGATTAGGGTAAGTGTTAT
Organism: Megascapheus bottae; assembly: GCF_031878675.1. NCBI lineage: Eukaryota > Metazoa > Chordata > Mammalia > Rodentia > Geomyidae > Megascapheus > Megascapheus bottae. Next base: position 232,012 of record NW_028327391.1, read on the forward strand.
GGTTAGGGTTAGGGTTAGGTTTAGGGTTAGGATTAGGTTTAGGGTTAGGGTTAGGGTTAGGGTAAGTGTAAGGGTTAGGGTTAGGATTAGGGTTAGGGGTTAGTGTTAGGGTTAGGGTAGGTTTTGGGTTAGGGTTAGGGTAAGGGTAAGGGTTAGGGTTAGGGTGAGGGTTAGGTTTAGGTTAGGGTAGGTACAGGTTTAGGGTTAGGGATAGGGTAAGGGTAAGGTTTAGGGTTAGGGTTAGGGTAAGGGTAAACGTTAGGGTTAGATTTAGGGTTAGGGTTAGGGTAAGGGTAAGGGTTAGGGTTAGGGTTAGGGTTAGGGTAAGGGTAAGGGTTAGGGTTACGGAGAGGGTTAGGTTTAGGGTTAGGGTTAGGGTTAGGGTAAGGCTAAGGGTTAGGGGAGGTTTAGGGTTAGGGTTAGGTTAAGGGTAAGGGTTAAGTTTAGAGTTAGGGTTAGGGTAAGGGTTAGGTTTAGGGTTAGGGTTAGGGTAAGGGTTAGGGTTAGGGTTAGGGTTAGGGTATGTATTAGGGTAAGGGTTAGGGTTAGGGTTAGGTTTAGATTGTGTTAAGTTTAGGGTTAGGGTTAGGGTAAGGGTAAACGGTTAGGGTTAGATTTAGGGTTAGGGTTAGGGTAAGGGTAAGGGTTAGGGTTAGGGTTAGGGTTAGGGTAAGGGTAAGGGTTAGGGTTACGGAGAGGGTTAGGTTTAGGGTTAAGGTTTAGGATTAGTGTTAGTGTTAGGTTAGGGTTAGGGTTAGGTTTAGGGTTAGGGTGAGGATAAGGGTAAGGTTAGGGTTAGGATTAGGGTTAGGGGTAATGTTAGGGTTAGGGTTAGGTTTGGTTAGGGTTAGGGTAGGGTAAGGGTTAGGGTTAGGGTGAGGGTTAGGTTTAGGGTTATGGTTAGTTTAGGTTTAGGGTTAGGGGTAGGGTAAAGGTTAGGCTTAGGTTTAGGTTAGGGTTAGGTTTAGGGTAAGGGTTATGGTTAGGGTTAGGGTTAGGATTAGGGTTAGGGTAAGGGTTAGGGTTAGGGTTGGGGTTAGGGTTAGGGTTAGGGTTAGGTTAAGTCTAAGGGTTAGGGTTAAGGTTAGGGTTTGGGTTATGGTTATTGTTAGGGTTAGGGTAAGGGTAAGGGTTAGGGTTAGGTTTAGGATTAGGTTTAGGGTAAGGTTTAGGGTTAGTGTTAGGGTAAGGGTAAGGGTTAGGGTTAGGTTTAGGGTTAGGTTTAGGATTAGGTGTAGGGTTACGGTTAGGGTTAGGGTTAAGGTAAGAGCAAAGGTTAGGGTTAGGGTTAGGTTAGGGTTAGGCTTTGGGTTAGGGTTAGGGTAAGAGCAAAGGTGAGGGTTAGGGTTAGAGTTAGGGTAAGGGTAAGGTTAGGGTTAGGGTTTGGTTTAGGGTAAGTGTTAGGGTTATGTTTAGGGGTTAGTTTAAGGTTACAGTTAGGGTTGGGGTTAGGTAAGGAAAGGGTTAGGGTTAGGGTTAGGTTGAGGGTTAGGGTTCGGGTAAGGGCAAGGTTTATGGTTAGGGTTAGGGGTTAAGGTAAGAGCAAAGGTTAGGGTTAGGGTTAAGGTTAGGGTTAGGCTTTGGGTTAGGGTTAGGGTAAGAGCAAAGGTGAGGGTTAGGGTTAGAGTTAGGGTAAGGGTAAGGGTTAGGGTTAGGTTTGGTTTAGGGTAAGTGTTAGGGTTATGTTTAGGGTTAGTTTAAGGTTACAGTTAGGGTTGGGTTAGGTTAAGGAAAGGGTTAGGGTTAGGGTTAGGTTGAGGGTTAGGGTTCGGGTAAGGGCAAGGTTTATGGTTAGGGTTAGGGTTAAGGTTACGGTTAGGGTTAGGTTAGGGTTAGGTTTTAGAGTTAGGGTTAGGGTAAGGGTAAGGATTAGGGTTAGTGTTAGTGTTAGGGTTAGGGTTAGGGTTAGGGTTAGGTTTAGGGTTAAGGTAAGGTTAGGGTTAGGGTAAGGGTTAGGGTTAGGGTTAGGGTTAGAGTTAGAGTTAGGTTTAGGTATAGGGTAAGGGTAAGTGTTAGGGTTAGGGTTAGGGTCAGGGTTAGGGTTAGGTTAAGAGTTAGGGTTAGGGGTTATGGTTAGGGTTAGCGTTAGGGTTAGGGTTAGGGTAAGGGTTAGGGTTAGGGTTAGGGTTAGTGTTAGGTTAGGGTTAGGTTAACGGTAAGTGTCAGGTTAGGGTGGTTAGGGTTAAGGGTTAGGGTTATGGTTAGCGCTAGGGTAAGGGTAAGGGTTAGGGTTAGGGTTAGGGTTAAGATAAGGGTAAGGGTTAGGGTTAGGTTTAGGGTAAGGTTAAGGGTTAGGGTTAGGGTTGGGTTTAGGGTAAGGGTGATGGTTAGGTTTAGGGTTAGCGTTAGGGTTAGGTGTAGGTTTTCGGTTAGGGTTAGGGGTAGGGGTAGGATAAGGTTATGTGTTAGGGTTAGGGTTAGGGTGAGGGTTAGCGTTAGGGTAAGGGTAAAGGTTAGGGTTAGGGTTAGGGTTAAGGTAAGGGTAAGGGTTAGGGTTAGGGTAGGGTTAGGGTTAGGGTTAGGGTAAGGGTAAGGGTTAGGTTTAGGTTTAGGATAGGTATTAGGGTAAGTGTAAGTGTTAGGTTTAGGGTTAGGTTTAGGATAAGGGTAACGGTTAGGGTTAGGGTTAGGGGTTAGAAGTTAGGGTTAGGGTTAGCGTTAGGTTTAGGTTTAGGGTTAGGATAAGGGTAAACTTTAGGGTTAGGGTTAGGGTTAGGGTTACGGTTAAGTTGACGGTTAGGGTTAGCGTAAGGGCAAGGGTTAGGGTTAGATTTAGAGTTAAGGTTAGGGTTAGGTTTAGGGTTAGGGTTAGGTTTAGTGAGGGGGGGGGGGGGGGGAGGGTAAGGGTAGAGGAAGGGTTAGGGTTAGGGTTAGGGTTAACGTTAGGTTTGGGGTTAGGGTTATGTTTAGGGTAAGAGTTAGGGTTAGGGTTAGGGTAAGGATTAGGGTTAGGGTTAGGGTTAGGGTTAGAATTAGGTTTAGGTATAGGGTAAGGGTAAGAGTTAGGTTTAGGGTTATTTTTAGGTTTAGGGTTAGGTTAAGGGTTAGGGTTAGGGGTTCGGGTTAGGGTTAGGGTTAGCGTTAGGGTTATGGTAAGGGTTAGGGTTAGGTTTAGGTTTAGGGTTAGGGTAAGGGTAAGGGTTAGGGTTAGGATAAGGGTTAGGGTTTACGGTAAGTGTTAGTTTTAGGTTTAGGTTTTGGGTTAGGGTTAGGGTAAGGGTAACGGTTAGGGTTAAGGTTAGGGTTAGGGTTAGGTTTAGTATAAGTGTTAGGGTTAGGGTTAGGGTTAGGGTTAGGTGTTAGGTTTAGTGTTAGGTTTAGGGTTAGGTTTAGGGTAAGGGTAAGTGTTAACTTTAGGTTTAGGTTTAGGGTTAGGTTTAGGTTTAGGGTTAGCGTAACAGTAAGGGTTAGTGTTAGGGTTAGGGTTAGGGTTAGTGTTATGTTTAGGGTAAAAGTTAGGGTTAGAGTTAGGGTAAGGATTAGGGTTAGGGTTAGGGTTAGGGTTAGAGTTAGGTTTAGGTATAGGGTAAGGGTAAGGGTTAGGGTTAGGGTTATTGTTAGGTTTAGGTTTAGGTTAAAGGTTACGGTTAGGGGTTAGGGTTAGGGTTAGCGTTAGGGTTATGGTAAGGTTTAATCTTACGGTTAGGTTTAGGGTTAGGGTAAGGGTAAGGGTTAGGTTTAGGATTAGGGTTAGGGGTTATGGTAAGTGTTAGGGTTAGGGTTAGGTTTTGGGTTAGGGTTAGGGTAAGGGTAAAGGTTAGGGTTAAGGTTAGGGTTAGGTTTAGGGTTAGGGTTAGGGTTAGGTTTAGGTTTAGGGGTAGGGTTAGGGTTAGGGTAAGGATTAGGGTTAGAGTTAGGGTAAGGGTAAGGGTTAGGGTTAGGGTAATTGTTAAGGTTAGGGTTAGGGTTAGGATTAGGTTTAGGATAAGTGTTAGGGTTAGGGTTAGGGTTAGCGTTAGGTGTTATGTTTAGGGTTAGGTTTAGGGTAAGGGTAAGGGTTAAGTTTAGGTTTAGGTTTAGGGTTAGGTTTAGGTTTAGGGTTAGCGTAACAGTAAGGGTTAGTGTTAGGGTTAGGGTTATGGTTAGCGTTAGGGTTTGGGTTAGGGTTAGGTTTAGGGTTAGGGTTGGGTAAGGGTAAGGGTTAGGGTTAGGGTTAGGTTTAGGATTAGATTAGAGAAAGGGTAAGGGTTAGGGTCAGGGTTAGGGTTAGGATTAGGGTTGGGTTAGGGTTAGGGTTAGGTTAGGGTTAGGGTTATATTTAGGGTTAGGGTTAGGTTTAGCGTTAAGGTTAGGGATAAGTTTAGGGTTAGGTTTAGGGTTAGGGTTAGGGTTACGGTTAGGTTTAGGATAAGGGTTAGGGTTAGGGTTAGGGTTAGGGTAAGGGTAAGTGTTAGGGTTAGGGTTAGGGTTAGTTTTAGGGTTAGGGTTAGGTTTAGGGTTAGGTTTAGTTAAGAGTAGGGGTTAGGGTTAGGTAAGGTTTAGGCTTAAGGTTGAGATTAGGGTTACGGTTAGGGTTAGGTTTAGGATAAGGGTTAGGGTTAGGGTTAGGTTAAGGGTTAGGGTTAGTTTTAGGGTTAGAGTTAGGTTTAGGGTTGGGGTAAGGGTAAGGGTTAGGGTTAGGGTTAGGTTAAGGGTTAAGGTTAGGGTTAGGGTCAGGCTTAGGGTCAGGCTTAGGGTTAGGCTTAGGGTTAGGGTAAGGGTAAGGGTAAGGGTAAGGGTTAGGGTTAGGGTTAGGTTTAGGGTAAGGGTTATGGTTAGGGTTAGGGTTAGGATTAGGGTTAGGGTAAGGGTTAGGGTTAGGGTTGGGGTTAGGGTTAGGATAAGGGTTAGGGTTAGGGTTAGGGTAAGGGTAAGTTTTAGGGTTAGGGTTAGGGTTAGGTTTAGGGTTAGGGTTATGGTTAGGGTTAGGGTTAGGGTATGGATAAGTGTTAGGGTTAAGGTGAGGGTTAGGGTTAGGGTTAGGGTAAGGGTAAGGGTTACGGTTAGTTTTAGTGTTAGCGTAAGGGTAAGAGTTAGGGTTAGGGTTACGGTTAGGGATAGGGTAAGGGTAAGGGTTAGGTTTAGGGTTAGGGTTAGGTTTAGGGTGAGGGTAAGGGTAAGGGTTAAGGTTAGGTTTAGGGTTAGGGTTAGGGCTAGGTTAGGGTTAGGGTTAGGGTTAGGGTAAGGGTAAGGGTTAGGGTTAGGGTTAGGGTTAGGGTTAGGGTAAGGGTTAGGGTTAGGGTTAGGGTTAGGGTTAGGTTTAGGGTTAGGTTTAGAGTTGGGGTTAAGGTTAGTGTTAGTGTTAGGGTAAGGGTAAGGGTTAGGGTTGGGGTTAGGGTAAGTGTTAGGGTTAGGTTTATGGTTAGGTTTAGGGTTATTGTAAGGGTAAGGGCAACGGTTAGGCTTAGGGTTAGGGTAAGTGTTAGGGAAACGGTACGGTTTAGGGTTAGGGTAAGAATTAGGATTAGGTTTAGGGTAAGGGTTAGGTTTAGGGTTAGGGTTAGGTTTAGGGTAAGGGTAAGGGTTAGGGTTAGGTTTAGGTTTAGGGTTAGGGCTAGGTTAGGGTTAGGGTTAGGGTTAGGGTAAGGGTAAGGTTTAGGGTTAGGGTTAGGGTTAGGGTTAGGGTTAGGGGTTAGGGTTAGGTTTAGGTTTAGGATAAGTGTTAGGGTTAGGGTTAGGGTTAGGGTTAGGTGTTAGGTTTAGGGTTAGGTTTAGGGTTAGGTTTAGGTAAGGGTAAGGGTTAAGTTTAGGTTTAGGTTTAGGGTTAGGTTAAGGTTTAGTGTTAGAGTAACAGTAAGGGTTAGTGTTAGGGTTAGGGTTATGGTTAGCGTTAGGGTTTGCGTTAGGGTTAGATTTAGGGTTAGTGTTGGGTAAGGGTAAGGGTTAGGGTTAGGTTTAGGATTAGATTAGGGAAAGGGTAAGGGTTAGGGTCAGGGTTAGGGTTAGGATTAGGGTTGGGGTTAGGGTTAGGGTTAGGTTAGGGTTAGGGTTATATTTAGGGTTAGGGTTAGGTTTAGCGTTAAGGTTAGGGATAAGTTTAGGGTTAGGTTTAGGGTTTGGGTTAGGGTTACGGTTAGGTTTAGGATAAGGGTTAGGGTTAGAGTTAGGGTTAGGGTAAGGGTAAGTGTTAGGGTTAGGGTTAGGGTTATTTTTAGGGTTAGGGTTAGGTTTAGGGTTAGGTTTAGTTAAGAGTAGGGGTTAGGGTTAGGTAAGATTTAGGGTTAAGGTTGAGGTTAGGGTTACGGTTAGGGTTAGGTTTAGGATAAGGGTTAGGGTTAGGGTTAGGTTAAGGGTTACGGTTAGTTTTAGGGTTAGAGTTAGGTTTAGGGTTGGGGTAAGGGTAAGGGTTAGGGTTAGGTTTAGGTTAAGAGTTAAGGTTAGGGTTAGGGTTAGACTTAGGGTTAGGGTTAGGGTTAGGGTAAGGGTAAGGGTAAGGGTAAGGGTTAGGTTTAGGGTTAGGGTAAGGGTTATGGTTAGGGTTAGGGTTAGGATTAGGGTTAGGGTAAGGGTTAGGGTTAGGGTTGGGGTTAGGGTTAGGATAAGGGTTAGGGTTAGGGTAAGGGTAAGTTTTAGGGTTAGGGTTAGGGTTAGGTTTAGGGTTAGGGTAAGGGTTAGGGTTAGGGTTAGGGTAAGGATAAGTGTTAGGGTTAAGGTGAGGTTAGGGTTAGGGTTAGGCTTAGGGTAAGGGTAAGGGTTACGGTTAGTTTTAGGGTTAGCGTAAGGGTAAGAGTTAGGGTTAGGTTTAGGGTTAGGGATAGGGTAAGGGTAAGGGTTAGGTTTAGGGTTAGGGGTTAGGTTTAGGGTAAGGGTAAGGTAAGGGTTAAGGTTAGGTTTAGGGTTATGGTTAGGGCTAGGTTAGGGTTAGGGTTAGGGTTAGGGTAAGGGTAAGGGTTAGGGTTAGGTTTAGGGTTAGGGTTAGGTAAGGGTTAGGGTTAGGTTTAGAGTTAGGGAAAGGGTAAGAGTAAGGTTTAGGATTAGGGTTAGGGTTAGGGTTAGGTTTAGGGTTATGGTTAGGGTTAGGTTTAGGTTTGGGGTTAGGGTTATGGTTAGGGTTAGGGTTAGGGTTAGGTTTAGGGTTAGGGAAAGGGTAAGAGTTAGGGTTAGGATTAGGGTTGGGTAAGGATTAGGTTTAGGGTTAGGGCTAGGGTAAGGGTAAGGGTTACGTTTAGGGTTAGGGTTCGGTAAAGGGTAAGGGTTAGGGTTAGGGTTAGGGTTAGGATAAGGGTTAGGGTTAGGTTAGGGTTAGGGTTAGGGTAACGTCCTAGGGTTAGGGTTAGGGTTAGCATTAAGGTTAGGGTTAGGGTTAGGGTTAGGGTAAGGTTGAAGGTTAGGGTTAGGGGTAAGGTTTTGTTTAGGGTTAGGATTAGGGTTAGAGTTAGGTTTAGGATTAGGGTAACGGTAAGTGTTAGGGTTAAGTTTAGGGTTAGGGTTAGGTTAAGGGTTAAGGATAGTGGTTAGGGTTAGGGTTAGGGTTAGGGTAACGGTTAGGGTTTGGGTTAGGGTTAGCATTAAGGTTAGGTTTAGGGTTAGGGTTAGGGTACTATAAGGGTTAGGGTTAGGTTTAGGTTTAGGGTAAGTGTTAGGGTTAGGGTTAGGGTTAGGGTTAGGTTTAGGGTAAGGGTTAGGGTTAGGGTTAGGGTTAGGGTTAGGGTAAGGGTTAGGGGAAGGTTTAGGTTTAGGGTTAGTCTTAGGGTTAGTGGTAGGGTTAGGTTTAGGGTTATGGTTAGGGTTAGGTTTAGGGAAAGGGTAAGAGTTAGGGTTAGGTTTAGGGTTAGGGTAAGGATTAGGTTTACGGTTAGGGCTAGGGTAACGGTTAGGGTTAGGGTTAGGGTTAGCATTAAGTTTAGGGTTACTTTTAGGGTTAGGGTAAGGGTAAGGGGTAGGGTTAGTTTTACGGTTAGGGTTAGAGGTTAGGGTTAGGGTTTGGTTCAGGTTTAGGGTTAAGGAAAGGATAAGAGTTAGGGTTAGGGATACGGTTAGGGTTCGGGTTAGGGTTACGGTTAGGGTTAGGGAAAGGGTAAGGGTTAGGGTTATAGGTAGGGTTAGAGTTTTGGTTAGGGTTAGGGTTAGGGTTAGGGTAAGGGTAAGGGTTATGGTTAGGGCTAGGTTTAGGGTTAGGGTTAGGGTTAGGGTTAGGTTTAGGGTTAGTATAAGGGTAAGGATTAGGGTTAGGGGTAGGTTTAGGGTCAGGGTTAGGGTTAGGGTAAGGTAAGCTTTAGGGTTAGGATTAGGGTTAGGGTTAGGGTAAGGGTTAGGTTTAGGTTTAGGGTTAGGGTTAGGGTAACGGTAAGGATTAGGGTTAGGGTTAGGCTTAGGGTTAGGGTAAGGATAAGGGTTACTGTTAGGGTTAGGGTTAGGTTTAGGGTTGGGATAAGTTTAGGGTTAGGGTTAGGGTAAGTGTAAGGGTTACGGTTAGGTTTAGGGTTAGGGTAAGGGTTAGGGTTAGGGTTAGTGTTAGGTTTAGGTTTAGGTTTAGGGTTACGGTAAGGGTTAGGTTTAGGGTTAGGGTTAGGGTAAGGGTATGTGTTTGGGTTAGGGTTAGGTTTAGAGTTAGCGTTTGGGTAAGGGCAAGGGGTACGGTTAAGGTTAGGGTTAAGATTAGGGTTGGGTAAGTGTAAGGGTTAGGGTTATGTTTAGGGTTCGGTAAGGGTAAGTGTTAGGTTTGGGGTTAGGGTTAGTGTTAGGGTTAGGATTAGGGTTAGGGTAAGGATAAGGGTTAGGATTTAGGTTAGGGTTAATGTTATGGATAATGGTAGGGTTAGGATTAGGGTTAGGGTTATGGTAAGGTTTAGAGTTAGGGTTAGGGTAAGGGTTAGGGTTAGTGTTAGTGTTCGGGTTAGGGTTAGATTTAGGGTTAGGGTTAGGATAAGGGTAAGGGTTAGGATTAGGGTTAGTGTTAACTTAAGTGTTAGGGTTAGGTTAGGGTTAGGGTTAGGGGTAGGGTTAGGTTTAGGGTTAGGGTTAGGGTAAGGGTAAGGGTTACGTTTAGGGTTAGGATTCGGTAAAGGGTAAGGGTTAGGGTTAGGGTTAGGGTTAGGATAAGGGTTAGGGTTAGGGTTAGGGTTAGGGTAACATTAGGTTAGGGTTAGGGTTAGCATTAACGTTAGGGTTAGGGTTAGGGTTAGGTAAGGTTGAGGGTTAGGGTTAGGGTAAGGTTTTGGGTTAGGGTTAGGGTTAGGGTTAGAGTTAGGTTTAGGGTTAGGGTTAGGGTAAGGGTAAGGGTTACGTTTAGGGTTAGGGTTCGGTAAAGGGTAAGGGTTAGGGTTAGGGTTAGGGTTAGGATAAGGGTTAGGGTTAGGTTTAGGGTTAGGGTAACATTTAGGTTTAGGGTTAGGGTTAGCATTAACGTTAGTGTTAGGGTTAGGGTTAGGGTAAGGTTGAGGGTTAGGGTTAGGGTAAGGTTTTGGGTTAGGGTTAGGGTTAGGGTTAGAGTTAAGTTAGGGTTAGGGTAACGGTAAGTGTTAGGGTTAAGTTTAGGGTTAGGGTTAGGTTAAGGGTTAAGGATAGGGGTTAAGGTTAGGGTTAGGGTTAGGGTAACGGTTAAGGTTAGGGTTAGGGTTAGCATTTAGGTTAGGTTTAGGGTTAGGGTTAGGGTTACTATAAGGGTTAGGGTTAGGTTTAGGTTTAGGGTAAGTGTTAGGGTTAGGGTTAGGGTTAGGGTTAGGTTTAGGGTTAGGGTTAGGGTTAGGGTTAGGGTTAGGGTAAGGGTAAGGGTTAGGGGAAGGTTTAGGTTTAGGGTTAGTGTTAGGGTTAGGGTAGGGTTAGGTTTAGGGTTATTGTTAGGGTTAGGTTTAGGGAAAGAGTAAGAGTTAGGGTTAGGAATTAGGGTTAGGGTAAGGATTAGGTTTACGGTTAGGGCTAGGGTAACGGTTAGGGTTAGGGTTAGGGTTAGCATTAAGTTTAGGGTTAGGTTTAGGGTTAGGGTAAGGGTAAGGGGTAGGGTTAGTTTTACGGTTAGGGTTAGAGGTTAGGGTTAGGGTTTGGTTCAGGTTTAGGGTTAAGGAAAGGATAAGAGTTAGGGTTAGGGATAGGGTTAGGGTTCGGTTTAGGGTTACGGTTAGGGATAGGGAAAGGGTACGGGTTAGGGTTAGAGGTAGGGTTAGAGTTTTGGTTAGGGTTAGGGTTAGGTTAGGGTAAGGGTAAGGGTTATGGTTAGGGCTAGGTTTAGGTTAGAGTTAGGTTTAGGGTTAGGGTAAGGGTAAGGGTTAGGGTTAGGGGTAGGTTTAGGGTCAGGGTTAGGGTTAGGGTAAGGTAAGCTTTAGGTTAGGATTAGGGTTAGGGTTAGGGTAAGGGTTAGGTTTAGGTTTAGGGTTAGGGTTAGGGTAACGGTAAGGATTAGGGTTAGGGTTAGGGTAAGGATAAGGGTTAGTGTTAGGGTTAGGGTTAGGTTAAGGGTTAAGGATAGGGGTTAGGGTTAGGGTTAGGGTTAGGGTAATGGTTTGGGTTAGGGTTAGGGTTAGCATTAAGGTTAGGTTTAGGGTTAGGGTTAGGGTTACTGTAAGGGTTAGGGTTAGGTTTAGGTTTAGGGTAAGTGTTAGGGTTAGGGTTAGGGTTCGGGTTAGGGTTAGTGTAAGGGTAAGGATAGGGGTAGGTTTAGGTTTAGGGTTAGTGATAGGGTTAGGGTTAGGGTTAGGGTTAGGTTTAGGTTTATGGTTAGGGTTAGGTTTAGGTTTGGGGTTAGGGTTAGGGTTAGGGTTAGGGTTAGGTAAAGGGTAAGAGTTAGGGTTAGGATTAGGGGTTAGGGTAAGGATTAGGTTTAGGGTTAGGGCTAGGGTAACGGTTAGGGTTAGGGTTAGCATTAAGTTTAGGGGTTAGGGTTAGTGTTAGGGTAAGGGTAAGGGGTAGGGGTAGGGTTAGGGTTAGGGTTAAGCTTAGGGTTAGGTTTAGGGTTAGGGTTAGGTTTAGGGTTAGGGAAAGGGTAAGAGTAAGGGTTAGGATTAGGGTTAGGGTTAGGGTTAGGGTTAGGTTTAGGGTTATGGTTAGGGTTAGGTTAGGTTTGGGGTTAGGGTGAGGGTTAGGGTTAGGGTTAGGGGTAGGGTTAGGTTTAGGGTTAGGCTTAGGTAAGGGTAAGGGTTACGTTTAGGGTTAGGTTTCGGTAAAGGGTAAGGTTTAGGGTTAGGGTTAGGATAAGGGTTAGGTTTAGGGTTAGGATTAGGGTAACGTTTAGGGTTAGGGTTAGGGTTAGCATTAAGGTTAGGGTTAGGGTAAGGTTGAGGTTTAGGGTTAGGGTAAGGTTTTGGTTTAGGGTTAGGGTTAGGGTTAGAGTTAGGTTTAGGGTTAGGGTAAACGGGAAGGGTTAGGGTTAAGTTCAGGGTGAGGGTTAGGTTAAGGGTTAAGGATAGGGGTTAGGGTTAGGGTTAGGGTTAGGGTAACGGTTTGGGTTAGGTTTAGGGTTAGCATTAAGGTTAGGTTTAGGGTTAGGATTAGGGTTACTGTAAGGGTTGGTGTTAGGTTAGGTTTAGGGTAAGTGTTAGTGTTAGGGTTAGGGTTAGGGTTAGGGTTAGGGTAAGGGTAAGGGGTAGGGGTTAGGTTTAGGGTTAGGGTTACGGTTAGGGTTAGGTTTAGGGTTAGGGTTAGGTTTAGGGTTAGGGAAAGGGTAAGAGTAGGGTTAGGATTAGGGTTAGGGTTAGGGTTAGGGTTAGGTTTAGGGTTATGGTTAGGGTTAGGTTTAGGTTTGGGGTTAGGGTGAGGGTTAGGGTTAGGGTTAGGGTTAGGTTTAGGGTTAGGGAAAGGGGTAAGAGTTAGGGTTAGGATTAGGGTTAGGGTAAGGATTAGGTTTACGGTTAGGGCTAGGATAATGGTTAGGG
>NW_028327391.1:253797-256297 GCF_031878675.1 Megascapheus bottae
TTAGGGTAAGGGTAAGTGTTAGTTTTAGGTTTAGGGTTAGGGTTAGGTTTTAAAGTAAGGATAAGGGTTAGGTTTAATGTTAGGGTTAGGGTTAGGGTTAAGATTAGGGTTAGGGTTAGTGTTAGGGGTCTAGGGTAATTGTTAGGGTTAGGGTTAGGTAAGAATAAGGGTTTAGGGGTTAGTGTTAGGGTTAGGGTAGAGGTTAGTTTAGGGTTAAGGTAAGGGTAAGGGTTAGGATTAGGGTTAGGGTTACGGTTAGGTGAAGGGTTAGGTTTATGTTTAGGTTTAGGGTTAGAGGTTAGGGTAGGTTAGGGTTAGGGTAGAGGGGTTAGGGTAGGGGTTAGGGTAGGCTGGTTTAGGGGTTAGGGGTTAGGGTAAGGTAAGGTTTAGGGTTAGGGTTACGGTTAAGGTTAGGTAAGGGGGGTTAGGTGAGGTTAGGTTTACGGTTAAGGTTAGGGTTAGGGTAGGGTAGGTTAGAGTTAAGGGGGTTTAGGGTTACTTAGGTAAGGGTAGGGTAAGGGTTAGGGGTTAGGGTAGGGTTAGGGAAAGGGTAAGGTTAGGGTTAGGGTTAGGGATAGGATAAGGATTAGGGTTAGGGTTAGGGTTAGGGTAATGGATAGGGTTAGGTTAGGGTTAGCATTAAGGTTTGGTTTAGGGTTAGGGTAAGTGTAAGGGTTAGGGTTAGGGTTAGTGTTACGGTTAGGATTAGGGGTTAGGGTTAGTGTTAGGTTTAGGGTTAGGGTTAAGGTAAGGATAAGAGTTAGGGTTATGTTTAGTGTTAGGGTTAGGTTTAGGTTAGGGTTTTGGTTAGGGGTAGGGTAAGGGTAAGGGTTAGGGTTAGGGTTAGAGTTAGGGGTTATGGTTATGGTTAGGGTTAGGGTTAGGGTTAGATTTTGGGTTTGGGTAAGTGTAAGTGTTAGGGTTAGGGTTAGGGATAGGGTAAGGGTTAGGGTTTAGGGTTAGGGTAAGTGTTAGGGTTAGGGTTAGAGTTAGTGTTAGGGTTAGTTTAAGGGTTAGGGTTAGGGTTAGGATAAGGGTTAGGGTTAGGTTTATTGTTAGGGTAAGGGTATGTTTAGGGTGAGGGTAAGTGTTAGGGTTAGGGCTGGGGTAATTGTTAGGGTTAGGGTTAGGGTTAGGGTTAGGTTTAGGGTTGGGGTTAAGGTTAGGTTTACTGTGTAGGGTAAGGGTAAGGGTTAGGGTTAGGGTTAGGGTAAGTGGTAGAGTTAGGGTTAGGGTTAGGATTAGGGTAAGGGTAATGTTTAGGGGTAGAGTTAGGGAAAGCGTAAGGGTTAGGGTTATGGTTAGGGTTATGGTAAGGATTAGGGTTAGGGTTATGGTTAGGGTAAGGGTTAGGGTTAGGGTTAGCATTAAGGATAGGGTTAGCATTAGGTTAAGTGTAAGGGTTAGGGTTAGGGTTAGGGTTAGGTTAGGGTAAGGATAAGTGTTAGGGTCTAGGGTTAGGGTTAGGGTTAGGGTTAGGGTTAGGGTTAGGGTTAGGGTAATGGTAAGGGTTAGGGTTAGGGTTAGGGTAAGGGTTAGGGTTAGGTTAGGGTAATGGTAAGGGTTAGGGGTAGGTTTAGGTTTAGGGTTAGTGTTAGTGTTAGGGTTAGGGTTAGGTTTAGGGTTATGGTTAGGGGTTAGGTTTAGGGTTAGTGTTAGTGTTAGGGTTAGGGTTAGGGTTAGGGTTAGGTAGGGTAGAAGTGTTAGGGTTATGGTTAGAGTTAGGGAAAGGGTAAGATGGTCAGGATTAGGGTTAGGGTAAGGATTAGGGTTAGGGTTAGGGCTAGGGAAAAGTTTAGGGTTAGGTTAGGGTTAGGGTTAGGTTTAGGGTTAGGGAAAGGGTAAGAGTAAGGGTTAGGATTAGGGTTAGGGTTAGGGTTAGGGTTAGGTTTAGGGTTATGGTTAGGGTTAGGTTTAGGTTTGGGGTTAGGGTGAGGGTTAGGGTTAGGGTTAGGGGTAGGGTTAGGTTTAGGGTTAGGCTTAGGGTAAGGGTAAGGGGTTACGTTTAGGGGTTAGGTTTCGGTAAAGGGTAAGGTTTAGGGTTAGGGTTAGGATAAGGGTTAGGGTTAGGGTTAGGGTTAGGGGTTAGGGTAACGTCTAGGGTTAGGGTTAGGGTTAGCATTAAGGTAGGGTTAGGGTTAGGGTTAGGGTAAGGTTGAAGGTTAGGGTTAGGGTAAGGTTTTGGTTTAGGGTTAGGATTAGGGTTAGAGTTAGGTTTAGGGTTAGGGTAACGGTAAGTGTTAGGGTTAAGTTTAGGGTTAGGGTTAGGTTAAGGGTTAAGGATAGTGGTTAGGGTTAGGGTTAGGGTTAGGGTAACGGTTAGGGTTAGGGTTAGGGTTAGCATTAAGGTTAGGTTTAGGGTTAGGGTTAGGGTTACTATAAGGGTTAGGGTTAGGTTTAGGTTTAGGGTTAAGTGTTAGGGTTAGGGTTAGGGTTAGGGTTAGGGTTAGGTTTAGGGTAAGGGTTAGGGTTAGGGTTAGGGTTAGGGTTAGGGTAAGGG
>NW_028327391.1:261297-276297 GCF_031878675.1 Megascapheus bottae
GGTTAGGGGTTAGGGTTAGGGTAAGGGTTAGGGTTAGGGTTACTGTAAGGTTGGTGTTAGGTTTAGGTTTAGGGTAAGTGTTAGGGTTAGGGTTAGGGTTTAGGGTTTAGGGGTAAGGATAAGGGGTAGGGGTTAGGGTTAGGGTTAGGGTTATGTTTATGGTTAGGGAAAGGGTAAGAGTAAGGTTTTAATAGGGTTAGGGTTAGGTTTAGGGTTATGGTTAGGGTTAGGTTTAGGTTTGGGGTTAGGGTTAGGGTTAGGGTTAGTTTTAGGGTTAGGGAAAGGGTAAGAGTTAGGGTTAGGATTAGGGTTAGGGTAAGGATTAGGTTTAGGGTTAGGGCTAGGGTAATGGTTAGGGTTAGGGTTAGCATTAAGTTTACTGTTAGGGTTAGTGTTAGGGTAAGGGTAAGGGGTAGGGGTAGGATGAGGTTTACAGTTAGGTTTAGAGGTTAGGGTTAGGGTTTGGTTTAGGTTTAGGGTTAAGAAAAGGATAAGAGTTAGGGTTAGGGATAGGGTTAGAGTTCGGGTTAGGGTTACGGTTAGGGTTAGGGAAAGGGTAAGGGTTAGGGTTAGAATTAGGGTTAGAGTTTTGGTTAGGGTTAGGGTTAGGGTTAGGGTAAGGGTAAGGGTTATGGTTAGGGCTAGGTTTAGGGTTAGGGTTAGGGTTAGGGTTAGGTTTAGGGTTAGGGTAAGGGTAAGGGTTAGGTTTAGGGTTATTGTTAAGTTTAGGGTTAGGGTTAGGGTAAGGGTAAAGGTTAGGGTCAGGGTTAGGGTTAGGGTAAGGGTTAGGATTAAGGTTAGGGTTAGGGTTAGGGTTAGGTTAAGGGTAATGGTTAGGGTTAGGTTTACGGTTAGGGTAAGGGTAAGTGTTAGTTTTAGGTTTAGGGTTAGGGTTAGGTTTAAAGTAAGGATAAGGGTTAGGTTTAATGTTAGGGTTAGGGTTAGGGGTTAAGATTAGGGTTAGGGTTAGTGTTAGGGTTAGGGTAATTGTTAGGGTTAGGGTTAGGTAAGAATAAGGTTTAGGGTTAGTGTTAGGGTTAGGGTTAGAGTTAAGTATAGGGTTAAGGTAAGGGTAAGGGTTAGGATTAGGGTTAGGGTTACGGTTAGGTTAAGGGTTAGGTTTATGTTTAGGTTTAGGGTTAGAGTTAGGGTTAGGGTTAGGGTTAGGGTAAGGGTAAGGGTTAGGGTTAGGGTTAGGGTTAGGGTTAGGTTTAGGGTTAGGGTTAGGGTAAGGATAAGGTTTAGGGTTAGGGTTACGGTTAAGGTTAGGGTTAAAGGTAGGGTTAGGGTTAGAGTTAGAGTTAGGTTTAGGGTTACGGTTAGGGTAAGGGTAAGGGTTAGGGTTAGGGTTAGGGTTAGGAAAGGGTAAGGGTTAGGGTTAGGGTTAGGGATAGGATAAGGATTAGGGTTAGGGTTAGGGTTAGGGTAATGGATAGGGTTAGGGTTAGGGTTAGCATTAAGGTTTGGTTTAGGGTTAGGGTAAGTGTAAGGGTTAGGGTTAGGGTTAGTGTTACGGTTAGGATTAGGGGTTAGGGTTAGTGTTAGGTTTAGGGTTAGGGTTAAGGTAAGGATAAGAGTTAGGGTTATGTTTAGTGTTAGGGTTAGGTTTAGGTTAGGGTTTTGGTTAGGGGTAGGGTAAGGGTAAGGGTTAGGGTTAGGGTTAGAGTTAGGGGTTATGGTTATGGTTAGGGTTAGGGTTAGGGTTAGATTTTGGGTTTGGGTAAGTGTAAGTGTTAGGGTTAGGGTTAGGGATAGGGTAAGGGTTAGGGTTAGGGTTAGGGTAAGGTGGTTAGGGTTAGGTTAGAGTTAGTGTTAGGGTTAGTTTAAGGGTTAGGGTTAGGGTTAGGATAAGGGTTAGGGTTAGGTTTATTGTTAGGGTAAGGGTATGTATTAGGGTGAGGGTAAGTGTTAGGGTTAGGGCTGGGGTAATTGTTAGGGTTAGGGTTAGGGTTAGGGTTAGGTTTAGGGTTGGGGTTAAGGTTAGGTTTACTGTTAGGGTAAGGGTAAGGGTTAGGGTTAGGGTTAGGGTAAGTGGTGAGTAGGTAGGGTTAGGGTTAGGATTAGGGTAAGGGTAATGTTTAGGGGTAGAGTTAGGGAAAGCGTAAGGGTTAGGGTTATGGTTAGGGTTATGGTAAGGATTAGGGTTAGGGTTATGGTTAGGGTAAGGGTTAGGGTTAGGGTTAGCATTAAGGATAGGGTTAGCATTAGGTTAAGTGTAAGGGTTAGGGTTAGGGTTAGGGTTAGGGTAAGGATAAGTGTTAGGGTTAGGTTAAGTTTAGGGTTAGGGTTAGGGTTAGGGTAAGGGTTAGGGTTAGGTTAGGGTAATGGTAAGGGTTAGGGGTAGGTTTAGGTTTAGGGTTAGTGTTAGTGTTAGGGTTAGGGTTAGGTTTAGGGTTATGGTTAGGGTTAGGTTTAGGGTTAGTGTTAGTGTTAGGTTAGGGTTAGGGTTAGGGTTAGGTAGGGTAAGTGTTAGGGTTATGGTTAGAGTTAGGGAAAGGGTAAGATGGTCAGGATTAGGGTTAGGGTAAGGATTAGGGTTAGGGTTAGGGCTAGGGAAAAGTTTAGGGTTAGGTTTAGGGTAAGGGTAAGGGTTAGGGTTAGTGTTACGGTTAGGGTTAGAGGTTAGGGTTAGGGTTAGGTTTAGGCTTAGGTTTAGGGAAAGGATAAGAGTTAGGGTTAGGGATAGGGTTAGGCTTCGGGTTAGTGTTACGGTTAGGGTAAGGGTTAGGGTTAGGGTAGGGGTAAGAGTTTGGGTTAGGGCTAGGTTTACGGTTAGGGTTAGGTTTAGGTTAGGGTTAGGGTTAGGGTTAGGGTTAAGGTCAGGGTTAGGGTTAGGGTTAGGTTTAGGTTTAGGGTTAGAGTAAGGGTAAGGGTTGGGTTAGGTTTAGGGTTAGGGATAAGGTTAGGGTTATGGTTAGGGTAAGGGTTAGGGTTAGGGTTAGGGGAACGTTTAGGGTTAAGGTAAGTGTTAGGGTTAGGGTTCGAGTTAGGTTTAGGGTTAGGGTAAAGATAATGGTTAGGGTTAGGTGTTAGAGTTAGGGTTAGGGTTAGGGTAAGGGTTAGGGTTAGGGTTAGTGTTAGGGTTAGGGTTAGGGTTAGGGTAAGGGTAAGTGTTAGGGTTAGGGTTAGTGTTAGGGTAAATGTTAGGGTAAGGGTTAGGGATAGTGTTGGGTTTAGTATTAGGGTTAGGGTTAGGGTTAGGGTTAGGTTAAGGATAAGAGTTAGGGTTACAGTTAGGGTTAGGGTTAGGGTTACTTTTAGGGTTAGGGTTTTGGTTAGGGGTAGGGTAAGGGTAAGGTTTAGGGTTAGGGTTAGAGTTAGGTGTTATGGTTATGGTTCGGGATAGTGTTAGGTTTAGGGTTAGGGTTAGGGTATGTGTAAGGGTTAGGGTTAGGGATAGGGTTAGGGTAAGGGTATGGGTTAGAGTTAGGTTAAGAGTTAGGGTTAAGTTTGAGGTTAGGGTTAAGTTTAGAGTAAGGGTTTGGGTTAGGGTGAGTGTTAGGGTTAGGTTTAGGGTTAGGGTTAGAGTTAGGATTAGGGTTAGGGCA
Organism: Megascapheus bottae; assembly: GCF_031878675.1. Taxonomy (NCBI): domain Eukaryota; kingdom Metazoa; phylum Chordata; class Mammalia; order Rodentia; family Geomyidae; genus Megascapheus; species Megascapheus bottae. Next base: position 264,846 of record NW_028327391.1, read on the forward strand.
AGGGTAATTGGGTAGGGTTAGGGTTAGGGTAAGGGTTAGGGTTAGGGGTTAGGATTAGTGTTAGGGTTAGGTTAAGGTTTAGGTTTAGGGTTAGGGTTAGGATAAGGGTTAGGGTTAGGGTTAGGGTAAGGGTAAGGGTTAGGGGAAGGTTTAGGGTTAGGGTTAGTGTTAGGATAAGGGTTAGGGTTAGGGTTAGGTTTAGGGTTAGGGAAAGGGTAAGATTTAGGGTTAGGATTAGGGTTAGGGTAAGGATTAGGTTTAGGGTTAGGGCTAGGGTAACGGTTAGGGTTAGGGTTAGGGTTAGCATTAAGTTTAGGGTTAGGGTTAGGGTTAGGTAAGAGTAAGGGTTAGGGTTAGGTTTAGGGTTAGAGTAAGGTTAAGGGTTAGGGTTAGGGATAGGGTTATGGTTAGGTTTAGGGTTAGGGTTTGGGTAAGGATAAGGTTTAGTGTTAGGGTTACGGTTAGGGTTAGGGTTAAAGGTAGGTTTAGGGTTAGAGTTAGAGTTAGGTTTAGGGTTACGGTTAGGGTAAAGGGTAAGGGTTAGGGTTAGAGTTAGGGTTAGGGTTAGGGAAAGGGTAAGGGTTAGGGTTAGGGGAAGGGTTAGGATAAGGATTAGGGTTGGGTTAGGGTTAGGGTTAGGGTAACGGATAGGGTTAGGGTTAGGGTTATCATTAAGGTTAGGTTTAGGGTTAGGGTAAGTGTAAGGGTTAGGGTTAGGTTTAGGTTTAGGTTGGGGTTAAGGTTAGGGTTGGGGTTAAGGTAAGGGTAAAGGTTCGGGTTAGGGTTTTGGTTAGAGCTAGGGTAAGGGTAAGGTTTAAGGTTAGGTTTAGAGGTAGGGTTTATGTTTATGGTTATGGTTAGGGTTAGGTTTAGTGTTAGGTTTAGGGTAAGGGTAAGGGTTAGGGTTAGGGTTAGGGTTAGGTTAGGGTTAGGGTTAGGGTAATTGTAAGGGTTAGGGTTAGGGTTAGAGTTAGGGTAAGGGTAAGGATTAGGGTTAGGGTTAGAGTTATGGTTAAGTTTGAGGTTAGGGTTAAGTTTAGAGTAAGGGTTAGGGTTAGGGTGAGGGTTAGGGTTAGGTTTAGGGTTAGGGTTAGGGTAGGGTTAGGGTTAGGGATAGGGTTAGGGTAAGGGTTAGGGTTAGGGGTTAGGGTTAGGGTTAGGGTTAGGTTAAGGTTTAGGTTTAGGGTTAGGTTTAGGATAAGGGTTATGGTTAGGGTTAGAGTCAGGGTTAGCGATAGGGTAAGGGTAAGGGTTAGGGTTAGGGTAAGGGCTAGGGTTAGGGTTAAGGTTATTGTTAGGTTTAGGTTTAGGGTTACGGTTAGGGTTAGGGTTAGGGGTAGGGTAAGATTATGTGTTAGGGTGAGGGTTAGTGTTAGGGTTAGCGTTAGGGTAAGCGTAATGTTTAGGTTTAGGGTTAGGGTTAAGGTAAGGGTAAGGATTAGAGTTAGGGTTCGGGTTAGGTTTAGAGTAAGGGTTAGGGTTAGGTTTAGGGCAAGGGTAAGGTTTAGGTTTGGGGTTAGGCTTAGGGTTAGGGTTAGGGTAAGGGTAAGGGTTAGGGTTAGGGTTAGGGTTAGGTTTAGGGGTAGAGTAAGTGTAAGGGTTAGAGTTAGGGTTAGGATAAGGGTTAGGGTTAGGGTAAGGATAAGTGTTAGGTTTAAGGTTAGGGTTAGGTTTAGGGTTAAAATTAGGGTTAGGGTTATTGTTAGGGTTAGGGTAATTGTTAGGGTTAGGGTTAGGTAAGAGTAAGGGTTAGGGTTAGGGTTAGGGTTAGAGTCAGGTTTAGGGTTAGGGTAAGGGTAAGGGTTAGGATTAGGGTTAGGGTTAGGGTTAGGTTTAGGGTTAGAGTAAGGTTAAGGGTTAGGGTTAGGGATAGGGTTAGGGTTAGGTTTAGGGTTAGGGTTTGGGTAAGGATAAGGTTTAGGGTTAGGGTTACGGTTAGGGTTAGGGTTAAAGGTAGGGTTAGGGTTAGAGTTAGAGTTAGGTTTAGGGTTACGGTTAGGGTAAGCGTAAGGGTTAGGGTTAGAGTTAGGGTTAGGGTTAGGGAAAGGGTAAGGGTAAGGGTTAGGGTTAGGGGAAGGGTTAGGATAAGGATTAGGGTTGGGTTAGTGTTAGGGTTCGGGTAACGGATAGGGTTAGGGTTAGGTTTAGCATTAAGGTTAGGTTTAGGGTTAGGGTAAGTGTAAGGGTTAGGGTTAGGGTTAGTGTTAAAGTAAGGATTAGGGGTTAGGGTTAGGGTTAGGGTTAGTTTAATGGTTAGTGTTAGGGTTAGGATAAGGGTTAGGGTTAGGTTTAGGTTAGAGTAAGGGTAGGCATTAGGGTTAGGGTAAGTGTTAGGGTTAGGGATGGGGTAATTGTTAGGGTTAGGGTTAGGGTGAGGTTTAGGGTTGGGGTTAAGGTTAGGTTTACAGTTAGGGTAAGGGTAAGGTTTAGGTTTAGGGTTAGGGTTAGGGTAAGTGTTAGGGTTAGGGTTAGGGTTAGGATTAGGGTAAGGGTAAGGGTTAGGGTTAGGGTTAGGGTTAGGGAAAGGGTAAGGGTTAGGTTTAGGTTAGGTTTAGGGTTAGGGTTAGGGTTAGGGTTATGGTAAGGGTTAGGGTTAGGGTTAGGGTAAGGGTAAGGGTTAGGGGTAGGTTTAGGTTTAGGGTTAGTGTTAGGGTTACGGTTAGGGTTAGGTTTAGGGTTATGGGTAGGGTTAGATTTAGGGTTAGTGTTAGGGTTAGGGTTAGGGCTAGTGTAAAGGTTAGGGTTAGGTTTAGGGTTAGCATTAAGGTTAGGGTTAGGGTTAGGGTAAGTGTAAGGGTTAGGGTTAGGGTTTGTGTTAGTTAGGGTTAGGGGTTAGGGTTTAGGGTTAGGTTTAGGGTTAGGGTTAGGGTAAGGATAAGAGTTAGGCTTAGGGTTAGGGTTATGGTAAGGGTTAGGGGTAGGTTTAGGTTTAGGGTTAGTGTTAGTGTTAGGGTTAGGGTTAGGTTTAGGGTTATGGTTAGGGTTAGATTTAGGGTTAGTGTTAGTGTTAGGTTAGGGTTAGGGTTAGGGTTAGGTAGGGTAAGTGTTAGGGTTATGGTTAGAGTTAGGGAAAGGGTAAGATGGTCAGGATTAGGGTTAGGGTAAGGATTAGGGTTAGGGTTAGGGCTAGGGAAAAGTTTAGGGTTAGGTTTAGGGTAAGGGTAAGGGTTAGGGTTAGTGTTACGGTTAGGGTTAGAGGTTAGGGTTAGGGTTAGGTTTAGGCTTAGGTTTAGGGAAAGGATAAGAGTTAGGGTTAGGGATAGGGTTAGGCTTCGGGTTAGTGTTACGGTTAGGGTAAGGGTTAGGGTTAGGGTAGGGGTAAGAGTTTGGGTTAGGGCTAGGTTTACGGTTAGGGTTAGGTTTAGGTTAGGGTTAGGGTTAGGGTTAGGGTTAAGGTCAGGGTTAGGGTTAGGGTTAGGTTTAGGTTTAGGGTTAGAGTAAGGGTAAGGGTTGGGTTAGGTTTAGGGTTAGGGATAAGGTTAGGGTTATGGTTAGGGTAAGGGTTAGGGTTAGGGTTAGGGGAACGTTTAGGGTTAAGGTAAGTGTTAGGGTTAGGGTTCGAGTTAGGTTTAGGGTTAGGGTAAAGATAATGGTTAGGGTTAGGTGTTAGAGTTAGGGTTAGGGTTAGGGTAAGGGTTAGGGTTAGGGTTAGTGTTAGGGTTAGGGTTAGGGTTAGGGTAAGGGTAAGTGTTAGGGTTAGGGTTAGTGTTAGGGTAAATGTTAGGGTAAGGGTTAGGGATAGTGTTGGGTTTAGTATTAGGGTTAGGGTTAGGGTTAGGGTTAGGTTAAGGATAAGAGTTAGGGTTACAGTTAGGGTTAGGGTTAGGGTTACTTTTAGGGTTAGGGTTTTGGTTAGGGGTAGGGTAAGGGTAAGGTTTAGGGTTAGGGTTAGAGTTAGGTGTTATGGTTATGGTTCGGGATAGTGTTAGGTTTAGGGTTAGGGTTAGGGTATGTGTAAGGGTTAGGGTTAGGGATAGGGTTAGGGTAAGGGTATGGGTTAGAGTTAGGTTAAGAGTTAGGGTTAAGTTTGAGGTTAGGGTTAAGTTTAGAGTAAGGGTTTGGGTTAGGGTGAGTGTTAGGGTTAGGTTTAGGGTTAGGGTTAGAGTTAGGATTAGGGTTAGGGCAAGGGTAATGGGTAGGGTTAGGGTTAGGGTAAGGGTTAGGGTTAGGGGTTAGGATTAGTGTTAGGGTTAGGTTAAGGTTTAGGTTTAGGGTTAGGGTTAGGATAAGGGTTAGGGTTAGGGTTAGGGTAAGGGTAAGGGTTAGGGGAAGGTTTAGGGTTAGGGTTAGTGTTAGGATAAGGGTTAGGGTTAGGGTTAGGTTTAGGGTTAGGGAAAGGGTAAGATTTAGGGTTAGGATTAGGGTTAGGGTAAGGATTAGGTTTAGGGTTAGGGCTAGGGTAACGGTTAGGGTTAGGGTTAGGGTTAGCATTAAGTTTAGGGTTAGGGTTAGGGTTAGGTAAGAGTAAGGGTTAGGGTTAGGTTTAGGGTTAGAGTAAGGTTAAGGGTTAGGGTTAGGGATAGGGTTATGGTTAGGTTTAGGGTTAGGGTTTGGGTAAGGATAAGGTTTAGTGTTAGGGTTACGGTTAGGGTTAGGGTTAAAGGTAGGTTTAGGGTTAGAGTTAGAGTTAGGTTTAGGGTTACGGTTAGGGTAAGGGTAAGGGTTAGGGTTAGAGTTAGGGTTAGGGTTAGGGAAAGGGTAAGGGTTAGGGTTAGGGGAAGGGTTAGGATAAGGATTAGGGTTGGGTTAGGGTTAGGGTTAGGGTAACGGATAGGGTTAGGGTTAGGGTTATCATTAAGGTTAGGTTTAGGGTTAGGGTAAGTGTAAGGGTTAGGGTTAGGTTTAGGTTTAGGTTGGGGTTAAGGTTAGGGTTGGGGTTAAGGTAAGGGTAAAGGTTCGGGTTAGGGTTTTGGTTAGAGCTAGGGTAAGGGTAAGGTTTAAGGTTAGGTTTAGAGGTAGGGTTTATGTTTATGGTTATGGTTAGGGTTAGGTTTAGTGTTAGGTTTAGGGTAAGGGTAAGGGTTAGGGTTAGGGTTAGGGTTAGGTTAGGGTTAGGGTTAGGGTAATTGTAAGGGTTAGGGTTAGGGTTAGAGTTAGGGTAAGGGTAAGGATTAGGGTTAGGGTTAGAGTTATGGTTAAGTTTGAGGTTAGGGTTAAGTTTAGAGTAAGGGTTAGGGTTAGGGTGAGGGTTAGGGTTAGGTTTAGGGTTAGGGTTAGGGTTAGGGTTAGGGTTAGGGATAGGGTTAGGGTAAGGGTTAGGGTTAGGGGTTAGGGTTAGTGTTAGGGTTAGGTTAAGGTTTAGGTTTAGGGTTAGGTTTAGGATAAGGGTTATGGTTAGGGTTAGAGTCAGGGTTAGCGATAGGGTAAGGGTAAGGGTTAGGGTTAGGGTAAGGGCTAGGGTTAGGGTTAAGGTTATTGTTAGGTTTAGGTTTAGGGTTACGGTTAGGGTTAGGGTTAGGGGTAGGGTAAGATTATGTGTTAGGGTGAGGGTTAGTGTTAGGGTTAGCGTTAGGGTAAGCGTAATGTTTAGGTTTAGGGTTAGGGTTAAGGTAAGGGTAAGGATTAGAGTTAGGGTTCGGGTTAGGTTTAGAGTAAGGGTTAGGGTTAGGTTTAGGGCAAGGGTAAGGTTTAGGTTTGGGGTTAGGCTTAGGGTTAGGGTTAGGGTAAGGGTAAGGGTTAGGGTTAGGGTTAGGGTTAGGTTTAGGGGTAGAGTAAGTGTAAGGGTTAGAGTTAGGGTTAGGATAAGGGTTAGGGTTAGGGTAAGGATAAGTGTTAGGTTTAAGGTTAGGGTTAGGTTTAGGGTTAAAATTAGGGTTAGGGTTATTGTTAGGGTTAGGGTAATTGTTAGGGTTAGGGTTAGGTAAGAGTAAGGGTTAGGGTTAGGGTTAGGGTTAGAGTCAGGTTTAGGGTTAGGGTAAGGGTAAGGGTTAGGATTAGGGTTAGGGTTAGGGTTAGGTTTAGGGTTAGAGTAAGGTTAAGGGTTAGGGTTAGGGATAGGGTTAGGGTTAGGTTTAGGGTTAGGGTTTGGGTAAGGATAAGGTTTAGGGTTAGGGTTACGGTTAGGGTTAGGGTTAAAGGTAGGGTTAGGGTTAGAGTTAGAGTTAGGTTTAGGGTTACGGTTAGGGTAAGCGTAAGGGTTAGGGTTAGAGTTAGGGTTAGGGTTAGGGAAAGGGTAAGGGTAAGGGTTAGGGTTAGGGGAAGGGTTAGGATAAGGATTAGGGTTGGGTTAGTGTTAGGGTTCGGGTAACGGATAGGGTTAGGGTTAGGTTTAGCATTAAGGTTAGGTTTAGGGTTAGGGTAAGTGTAAGGGTTAGGGTTAGGGTTAGTGTTAAAGTAAGGATTAGGGGTTAGGGTTAGGGTTAGGGTTAGTTTAATGGTTAGTGTTAGGGTTAGGATAAGGGTTAGGGTTAGGTTTAGGTTAGAGTAAGGGTAGGCATTAGGGTTAGGGTAAGTGTTAGGGTTAGGGATGGGGTAATTGTTAGGGTTAGGGTTAGGGTGAGGTTTAGGGTTGGGGTTAAGGTTAGGTTTACAGTTAGGGTAAGGGTAAGGTTTAGGTTTAGGGTTAGGGTTAGGGTAAGTGTTAGGGTTAGGGTTAGGGTTAGGATTAGGGTAAGGGTAAGGGTTAGGGTTAGGGTTAGGGTTAGGGAAAGGGTAAGGGTTAGGTTTAGGTTAGGTTTAGGGTTAGGGTTAGGGTTAGGGTTATGGTAAGGGTTAGGGTTAGGGTTAGGGTAAGGGTAAGGGTTAGGGGTAGGTTTAGGTTTAGGGTTAGTGTTAGGGTTACGGTTAGGGTTAGGTTTAGGGTTATGGGTAGGGTTAGATTTAGGGTTAGTGTTAGGGTTAGGGTTAGGGCTAGTGTAAAGGTTAGGGTTAGGTTTAGGGTTAGCATTAAGGTTAGGGTTAGGGTTAGGGTAAGTGTAAGGGTTAGGGTTAGGGTTTGTGTTAGTTAGGGTTAGGGGTTAGGGTTAGGGTTAGGTTTAGGGTTAGGGTTAGGGTAAGGATAAGAGTTAGGCTTAGGGTTAGGGTTATGGTTAAGGTTAGGGGTAGGGGTAGGGTTATCGTAAGTGTAAGGGATAGGGTTAAGTTTAGGGTTAGGGTTAGGGTTAGGTAAGGGTTAGGGTTAGGGTTAGGGTTAGGGTTAGGGTTAGCATTAAGGTTAGGGTTAGGTTTAGGGTAAGTGTAAAGTTTAGGGTTAGGGTTAGTGTTACCGTTAGTGTTAGGGGTTAGGGTTAGTGTTAGGTTTAGGGTTAGGTTTAGGGTAAGGATAAGAGTTAGGGTTAGGGGTAGGTTTAGGTTTGGGTTAGGTTTAGGGTTAGGGTTAGGGTAAGGGTAAGGGTTAGGGTTAGGTTTAGCGTTATGGTTAAAGTTAGGGTTAGGGTTAGGGTAAGGGTTAGGGTTAGGTTTAGGGTTAGGGTAAGGGTAAGGGTAAGGGTTAGGGTTAAGGTTACGGTTAGGTTAAGGGTAAGGGATAGGGTTAAGTTTAGGGTTAGAGTTAGGGTTAGGTAAGGGTAAGGGTTAGGGTTATGTTTGGGTTAGGGTAAGGGTAAGGGTTAGGTTTAGGGTTAGGGTTAGGTTTAGGGTTAGGGTAAGGGATAGGGTTAGGATTAGGGTTAGGGTTAGGGTTAAGGTGAGGGGTAGGGTGAGGGTAACGGTAAATATTAGGGTTAGGTTTAGCAAAAGAGTAAGGGTTAGGATTAGGGTTAGGGTTTGGTTTAGGGTTAGGGTTTGTGTTAGGGTTAGGGTAAGGGTTAGGGTTAGGCTTAGGGTTAGTGTTATGTTTAGGGTTAGGGTTAGGGTAAGGGCACGGGTTAGGTATAGGTTTAGGGTTAAGGTTAGGGTTAGTGATAGGGTTACGTTTAGATTTAGGGTTAGGTTAAGTGTAAAGGTTAGGGTTAGGGTTAGGGTTAAGGTTATGGTTATGGTTAGGGTTAGGGTTAGGGTAAGGGTGAGGGTTTGGGTAAGGTTTTGGGTTAGGGTTAGGATTAGAGTTAGGTTTAGGTTTAGGGTAAGGGTAAGTGTTAGGGTTAAAATTAGGGTTAGGGTTAGGTTAAGGGCTAAGGGTAGGGGTTAGGGTTAAGGTTAGGGTAAGGGTTAGGGTTAGGGTTAGGGTTAGTGTAAGGGTTAGGTTTAGGGTTAGATTTAGGGTAAGTGTTAATGTTAGGGTTAGGGTTAGGGTTAGGTTTAGTGTTAGGGTAAGGGTTAGGGTTAGGGTTAGGGTAGGGGTAAGAGTTAGGGGTAGGTTTATTTTTAGGGTTAGTGTTAGGGTTATGGTTAGGGTGAGGTTTAGGGTTATGGTTACTGTTAGGTTTAGGGTTAGGGTTAGGGTTAGGTTAGGGTTAGTGTAAGGGTTAGGCTTAGGGTAGGGTAAGGGTTAGAGTTAGGGTTAGGGTTAGGGAAAGGGTAAGAGTTAGGGTTAGGATTATTGTTAGGGTAAGGATTAGGGTTAGGGTTAGTGCTCGGGTAACGGTTAGGGTTAGGGTTAGGGTTAGCATTAATGTTAGGGTTAGGGTTAGGGTTACGGTTAGGGTTAGAGTTTAGTGTTAGGGTTAGGTTTAGGGTTAGGGTTAGAGAAAGGATAAGACTTAGGGTTAGGGATAGGGTTAGGGTTCGGGTTAGGGTTACGGTAACAGTTAGGGAATGTGTAAGGGTTAGGGTTAGGGTTAGGATTTTGGTTAGGGTTTGGGTTAGGGTTAGTGTAAGGGTAAGGTTTAGGTTTAGTGCTAGGTATAGGTTTAGGGTTAGGGTTAGTTTAAGGTTAGGGTTAGGCTTAGGGTTAGGTTTAATGTTAGGGTAAGGGTAAGAGTTAGGGTTAGGGTTAGGGTTATGTTTAGTGTTACAGAAAGGTAGGGCAGGGTTAGGGTTAGGGTTAGGGTAAGAATTAGGGTTTGGGTTAGGTTTAGGGTAACGATTAGGGTTAGGGTTAGGGTTAGGGTAAGGGAAAGTGTTAGGGTTAGGGTTAGGGGTAGGATTAGGGTTGGGGTTAAGATTAGGTTTAGGGTTACTGTAAGGTTAAGGGTTAGGGTTAGGGTTAGGGTTAGGATAAGGTTTAGGGTTAGGGTTAGGGTTTGGGTTAGGGTAGCTGTAGGGTTACCGTTATGGTTAGGGTTAGGGTTAGGGTTAGGGTTAGGTTAAGGGTTAGCGGTAGGGTTAGGGTTAGGTTTAGGGTAAGGTTTAGGGTTAGGGTTAGGATTAGGGTAAGTGTAAGTGTTAGGCTTAGGGTTAGGGGTAGGGTAAGTGTTAGGTTAAGGGTTAGGGATAGGGTTAAGTTTAGGGTTAGGTCTAGGGTTAGGATGAGGGTTAGATTAGGGTTAGGGTTAGGGTAAGGGTAAGTGTTAGCGTTAGGGTTAGTGTTAGGGTTAAGGTTGGGGTAATTATTAGGGTTAGGGTTAGGGTTAGGTTAAGGTTTGGGTTAAGGTTAGGTTTAGGTTTAGGTTAAGGGTAAGGCTTAGGGTTAGGGTTAGGGATAGGCTAAGGGTTAGGGTTAGGGTTATGGTAAGGGTAAGGGTTAAGGTTAAGGTTAGGGTTAGTGTTAGGTTTAGGGTTAGTGTAAGGTTTAGGGTAAGGATAAGGGTTAGGGTTACGTTTAGGGTTAGGGTAAGGGTAAGGTTTAGAGTTAGGGTTAGAGTTAGGGTTAAGTTTGAGGTTAGGGTTAAGTTTACAGTAAGGGTTAGGGTTAGGGTTAGGTTGAAGGTTAGGGTTAGGTTTATGGTTAGGGTTAGAGTTAGAATTAGGGTTAGGGTAAGGGTAAGTGTTAGGGTTAGATTTACGGTAATGGTTCGGGTTAGGGGTTAGGGTTAGTGTTAGGGTTAGTTTAAGGGTTACAGTTAGGGTTAGGATTAGGATAAGGTTATGGTTAGGTTTGGGGTTAGGGTAAGGGTAGGTATTAGGGTTAGGGTTAGTGTTAGGGTTAGGGCTGGGATAATTGTTAGGGTTAGGGTTGGGGTTAGGTTTAGGGTTGGGGTTAAGATTAGGTTTAGGATTAGGGTAAGGGTAAGGGTTAGGGTTAGGGTTAGGGTTAGGTTAAGTGTTAGGGTTAGGGTTAGGGTTAGGATTAGGGTAAGGGTAAGGGTTAGGGTTAGAGTTAGGGAATGGGTAAGGGGTAGGGGTAGGGTTAGGTTTAGGGTAAGGATTAGGGTTAGGGTTAGGGTTAGGGTAAGGGTTAGGTTTAGGGTTAGGGTTAGCATTAAGGTTAGCGTTAGCATTAGGTTAACGGTAAGGGTTAGGGTTAGGGTTAGGGTAATGATTAGGGTTAGGGTTAGTGTTAGAGTAAGGTTTAGGGTTAGGGTTAGGGTAAGGGTAAGGTTTAGGGTTAGGGTTAGGGTAAGGATAAGATTTAGGGTTAGGAATAGGGTTAATATTCATTTTAGGTTTAGGGTTAGGGTTAGTTTAAGGTAAAGGTTAGGGATAGGTTTAGGGTTAGGGTTAGGGTAACTATAAGGGTTAGGATAAGTTTTACAGTGAGGGTTAGAGTTAAGGTTATGGTTAGGGTTAGGGTTAGAGTTAGGTTTAGGGTTGGGTTTAGGATTCGGGAAAGGGTAGGGTTTAGGGTTAGGGTTACTATTATGGTAAGGATTAGGGTTAGGGTTAGGGTTAGGGTAAAGGTTAGGGTTAGGGTTAGCATTAAGTTTAAGGCTAGGGTTAGGGTACGTGTAAGGTTGAGGTTTAGGGTTAGTGTTACGGTTAGGGTTAGGGGTAGGGTTACGGTTAGATTTAGGGTTAGGGTTAGGGTAAGGATAAGAGTTAGGGTTAGGGATAGGGTTAGTTTCGGGTTAGGTTTAGGGTTTGGGTTATGGTAAGGTTAAGGGATAGGGTTAGGGTTAGGGTTATGGTTAGGTTAGGGTTAGGGTAAGGATAAGGGTTAGTGTAAAGGTTAGGGTTAGGGTTAGGGTTAGGGTTAAAGTTAGGGTTAGGGTTAGAGTAATGGTGATGGTTAGGATTAGTGTTAGAGTTAGGTTAAGGGTTAGGGTTAGGGTAAGGTTAAGGTTTAGGGTTAGGGTTATTGTTAGGGTTAGGTTTAGGATTAGGTTTAGGGTTAGGGTTAGAGTAAGGGTAAGGGTAAGGGTTAGGGTTAGGGTTAGGGTTAAGGTTAGGGTTAGGGTTAGCGTTAGGGTTAGGGTAAGTGTTAGGGTTGGTGTTAGGGTAAGGGTTAGGGTTAGGTTTAGTGTTAGGGTTACGGTTAGAGTTAGGTTTAGGGTTAGGTTAAGGGTAAGGGTTAGGGTTAGGGATAGGGTTAGGTTAAGGGTTAGGGTTAGGGGTTAGGGTTAGGTTACGATTACGGTTTGGTTTAGTGTTAGGGTTAGGGCATTGGTTAGGTTTAGGCTTAGGGTAAGCGTAAGTGTTAGGCTTATGGTTAGGGTAAGGGTTAGGGTTAGGGTTAGGGTTAGGGTAAGGGTAAGTGGTAGGGTTAGGGTTAGGGTTAGGGTAAGTGTTAGGTTAAGGGTTAGAGTGATCGTTA
>NW_028327391.1:281297-298797 GCF_031878675.1 Megascapheus bottae
AGGGTTAGGGTAAGGGCTAGGGTTAGGGTTAGGGTTTTGTAAGGGTAAGGGTTAGGGTTAGGGTTATGTTTAGGGTTAGGGTTAGGGTTAGGGTAAGTGTAATGGGTAGGATTAGGATTAGGTTTAGGGTTAGGTTGGTTTAGGGTTAGGGTTAGGATTAGGTTTAGGGTTAGAGATAGGGTAAGGGTAAAGGTTACGGTTAGGGTTAGGGTTAGGGTAAAGCTTATGGTTATGGTTGGGGTTAGGGTTAGGGTAAGGTTTAGGGTTAGTTTTAGGGTAAGTTTTAGGGTTACGGTTAGTGTTAGGGGTAGAGTTAGGTTTAGGGTTAGGGTAAGGGTAATGATTAAGGTTAAGTTTAGGGTTAGTGTTAGGTTAAGGGTTAAGGTTGGGGGTTAGGGTTAGGGTTAGGGTTAGGGTTAGGTTAAGGGTAATGGTTAGGGTTATGGTTAGGTTCAGGGTTAGGGTTAGGGTTAGGGTTAGGTTTAGGGTTAGGTTTAGGGTTACGGATAGGTTTAGGGTAAGCGTTAGGGTAAGGTTATGAGTTTGTGTTTGGGTTAGGGTTAGGGTCAGGGTTAGGATAAGGGTTAGGGTTAGGGTTAGTGTTAGGTTTAGGGTTAGGGTTAGTGTTAGGGTAAGGGTTAGGTTTAGGGTTAGGGATAGGTAAGGATAAGGGTTAGGGTTAGGGTTACGGTTAGGTTTAGGCTTTGGTTTAGGTTTAGGGTAAAGGTAAGGGTTAGGGTTAAGTTTGGGGTTAGAGTTAGGTTTAGGATTAGGGTTAAGGTTAGGGTAAGGGTAAGGGTTAGGCTTAGGATTAGGGTTAGGGTTAGGGTAAGGGTTAGGGTTAGTTTTAGGGTGAGGTTTAGGTTAGGGTTAGGGTAAGGATAAGGGTTAGCGGTAGGGTTAGGGTTAGGTTTAGGGTTGGGGTTAAGGTTAGGGTTAGGGTTAGGGTAAGGGTAAGGGTTAGGGCTAGGGTTAGGGTTAGGGTAAGGGTTAGCGTTAGGGTTAGGGTTACGGTTTTTGTTAGGGTTAGGTTTAGGGTTACGGTTAGGGTTAGGGTTAGGGTTAGGGAAAGGGTATGTGTTAGGGTTATGGTTAGGGTTAGAGTCAGGGTTAGCGATAGGGTAAGGGTAAGGGTTAGGGTTAGGGTAAGGGCTAGGGTTAGGGTTAAGGTTATTGTTAGGTTTAGGTTTAGGGTTACGGTTAGGGTTAGGGGTAGGGTAAGGTTATGTGTTAGGGTGAGGGTTAGTGTTAGGGTTAGCGTTAGGGTAAGCGTAATGTTTAGGTTTAGGGTTAGGGTTAAGGTAAGGGTAAGGATTAGAGTTAGGGTTCGGGTTAGGTTTAGAGTAAGGGTTAGGGTTAGGTTTAGGGCAAGGGTAAGGTTTAGGTTTGGGGTTAGGCTTAGGGTTAGGGTTAGGGTAAGGGTAAGGGTTAGGGTTAGGGTTAGGGTTAGGTTTAGGGGTAGAGTAAGTGTAAGGGTTAGAGTTAGGGTTAGGATAAGGGTTAGGGTTAGGCTTAGTGTTAGGGTACGGTTTAGGGTTAGGGTAAGAGTTATGGTTAGGGTTAGTGTTAGAATAAGAGTAAGGGTTAGGTTTAGGTTTAGAGTTAGGTGTTAGGGGTTAGGGTTAGCGTTAGGGTTAGCATTAAGTTAAGGTTAGGGTGAGGGTAAGGTTAAGGGTTAGGGTTAGGCTTAGGGTTAGGGTTAGGGTTAGGGTAAGGGTTAGGCTTAAGGTTAAGATTAGGTTTAGGGTTAGGGTTAGTGTTATGGTTAGGGTAAGTGTAATGGTTAGAGTTAAGGTTAAGGTTAGGTAAGGGTAAGGGTTAGGGTTAGGTTTAGGGTTAGTGTTAGGTTTAGGGTTAGGGTTAGGGTAAGTGCAAAGGTTAGGGTTAGGTTTAGGGTTAAGGTTAGGGTTAGGGTTAGGGTTAGGTTTAGGGTTAGGGTTAGTGTTAGGGTTAGGGTAAGGGTTAGTCTTAGGGTAAGGGTATGTGTTAGGGTTAGGGTTAGGGTTAGGGTTAGGGTTAGGATAAGTGTTAGTGTTAGGGTTAGGGTTAGGGTAAGCATTGGGGTTATGGTTAGGGTAAGTGTTGTGGTTAGTGTTAGTGTTAGGGTTAGGGTTATTGTTAGGGTTAGGGTAAGGGTAAGTGTTAGGGTTAAGGTTCGGGTTAGGGTTAGGTTTAGGGTTAGGTTTAGCGTTAGGGTAAGGGTAAGGGTTAGGGGTTGGGCTTAGGGTGAGGGTTAGTGTAAGTGTTAGGGTTAGGGTTAGGTTTAGGATTAGGTTTAGGGTTAGAGTTAGGGTAAGGGTAAAAGTTAGGGTTAGGGTTAGGTTTAGGGTTAGGTTCAGGATTATGGTAAGGGTTAGGGTTAGGGTTAGGGTTAGGGTTAGGGTAAGGGTTAGGGTTAGGGTAAGGGTAAGTGTTAGGGTTAGGGTTAGGGTTAGGATAAGGATAAGGGTTAGGGTTAGGTTTCTATTTATGGTTAGGTTTAGGGTAAGGGTAAGGGTTAGAGTTAGGGATAGGGTTAGGGTTAGGGTTAGGGATAGTGTTAGGGTTAGGGTAAGGGTAAGGTTTAGGGTTAGGATTAGGTTTAGTTTTAGGGTTCGGGTTAGGGTTAGGGTTAGTGTTAGGGTTAGGTTTAGGGTTAGGTTTAGGGTTAGGGTTAGGGCTTCAGTTAGGGATAGGGCTAGATTTAGGGTAAGAGTGTGTGTTAGGGTTAGGGTTAGGGTTAGGGTTTGGATAAGGTTTAGGGTTAGGGTTAGGGTTACTGTTAGGGTTAGGTTTAGGGTTAGGGTGTGGGTAAGGGTTAGGTTAGGGTAGGTGTTATGCTTAAGGTTAGGGTTATGGTTAGGGTTAGGTTAAGGGTTAGGGTTAGGTTTAGGGTAAGTGTAAGGATTAGGGTTAGGTTTATGGCTAGGGTTAGGGTTAGGGGTAGGGTTAGGGTTAGGGTTAGGGTAAGGGTAAGGCTTAGTGTTATGATTGGGGTTAGGGTTAGGGTTAGGGTAAGGTTAGGGTTTGGGTTAGGTTTAGAGTTAGGGTTAGGGTTATGGTAAGGGTGAGGGTTAGGGTTCGGGTTAGGTTTAGGGTTAGGTTTAGGGTTACGGTTAGAGTTGGGGTTAGGGTTAGGGTAAGGTTATGTGATACGCTTAGGTTTATGTTTAGGGTTAGGGTTAGGCTTGGCGTTAGGTTAGGGTAAGGGTAAGGGTTAGGTTTAGGATTAGGGTTATGTTTAGGGTAAAGATTAGGTTAGGGTTAGGTTTACGGTAAGGGTTAGAGTTGGGTTTAGGTTTAGGTTTAGGGTAAGGATTAGGATTAGGGTTAGGGTAAGGGTTACGGTTAGGGTTAGCGTTAGTTTAAGGGTTAGGGTTAGGGGTTAGGGTTAGGGTTAGTTTAAGGGTAAGGGTTAGGGTTAGAGTTAGGGTTATGGTTAGGTTTAGGGTTAGGATTAGGGCAAGTGTAAGGGTTAGGGTAGGGTTAGATTTAGGTTTAGGGTTAGGGTTAGGGTTAGGGTAAGGTTTAGGGGTTGGGATTAGGTTTAGGTTTAGTGTAAGTGTTAGGGTTAGGGTTAGGGTTAGGATTAGGTTTAGGGTTAGGGTTAGGGTAAGGTTAAAATTAGGGTTAGGGTTAGGGATAGGGTAAGGTTCAGGGATAGGGTAAGGGATAGGGTTAGAGTTAGGGTAAGGGTAAGGGTTAGGGTTAGGGTTAGCCTTAGGGTTAGGGTAGGGTTAGGGTTAGATTTAGAATTACAGTTAGGGTTCAGTTTAGGGTTAGGGTTAGGGTTAGGTTTAGGGTTAGGTTTATGTTTACGGTTAGGGGTAGGGTTAGGGTTAGGGTAAGGGTATGTGTTAGGGTTAGGGTTATGGTTAGGGTTAGGGTTAGGATAAGGGTTAGGGTTAGTGGTAGGGTTAGGGTAAGCTTTAGGGTTAGGGTTAGGGTTAGGGTTAGGGTTAGGGTTAGGGTAACTGTTAGGTTTAGAGTTAGGGTTAGGGTTAGGGTTAGTGTTAGGGTAAGGGTAAGGGTTATGGTTAGGGTTAGGTTTAGTGTTAGGGTTAGGATTAGGGTTAGGGTTAGGGAAAAGGTAAGGGTTAGTGTTAAGGATAGGTTTAGGATTAGGATTAGGGTCAGGGTTAGGGTAAGTGTTAGGGTTAGGGTTAGGGTTAGGTTTAGGGTTAGGGTTAGCGTTATAGTTGGGTTTAGGTTAAAGGTTGGGGTTAAGGTTAGGGTTAGGTTTAGGGTTAGGTTTAGGGTAAGGGTAAGGGTTAGGTTTAGGTTTAGGGTTAGGTTTAGGGTTAGGGTTAGGGTTAGGGAAAGGATAAGGGTTAGGGTCAAGGTTAAGTTTAGGTTAAGGGTATGTGTTAGGGTTCGGGTTAGGGTTAGGGTTGGGGTAAGGTTAAGGGTTACGGTTAGGTTTAGGGTTAGGGTTAGGTTAAGGGTAAGGGTTAGGGTTAGGGTTAAAGTTCAGTGTAGTGTTAGGGTAAAGGTAAAGGTTAAGGTTAGGGTTAGGTTTAGGGATAGGGTTAAGTTTAGGTTTAGGGTGAGTGTAAAGGTAAGTTTTAGGGTTAGGGTTATGTTTAGGGTTAGGGTTAGGGTTAGTTTTAGGGTTAGGGTTAGGGTTAGGGTTAGGCTAAGGGTAAGGGTTAGGGTTAAGTTTAGGGTTAGGGTTAGGTCTAGGGTTAGGGTTATGGTAAGGGTAAGGGTTAGGGTTAGGATTAGGGTTAGGGTAAGGGTTAGGGTTAGGGTTAGGATTAGGTTTACTGTTAGGGTTAGGGTAAGGGTAAAGGTTAGGGTTAGGTTAGGTTAAGGGTTAAGTTTAGGCGTTAGGGTTAGGGTTAGGGTTAAGGTAAGGGTAAGGGTTAGGGTTAGGGTTATTGTTAGGGTTAGGTTTAGGGTAAGGCTTAGGGTTCGGTTTAGGGTAAGGTTAAGGTTTAGGGTGAGGGTTAGGATGAGTGTTAGGGTTAGGGTAAGGGTAAGTGTTAGGGTTAGGGTTAGGGTTAGGATAATTGTAAGGGCTAGGGTTAGGGTTAGGGTTAGGGGTTACAGTTACGGTTAGGGTTAGCATAAAGGTTAGGGTTAGGGTGAGGGTAAGGGTAAGGGTTAGGGTTAGGTTTAGGGTTAGGGTTAGGGTAAGGGTAAGTGTTAGGGTTAGGTTTAGGATTAGGTTTAGGTTTAGGGTTAGGATTAGGGTTACGTTTAGGGTTAGGGTTAGGGTTAGGGTAAGGGTATGTGTTAGGGTTAGGGTTAAGGTAAGGGTAAGGGTTCGGTTTAAGGTTAGGGTTATGTTTAGGTTAAGGGTTAGTGTTAGGTTTAGGGAAAGGGTAAGGTTTAGGTTTAGGGTTAGGGTTAGGGTTATAATTAGGTTTAGGGTAAGGGTAAGGTTTAGGGTTAGGTTTAGGTTTAGGGTTAGGGTATGGGTAAGGGTTAGTGTTAGGGTTAGGGTTAGGGTTAGAGTAAGGATTAGGGTTAGGGTTAGGGTCGGGTTTAGGGTAAGAGTTAGAGTTAGGGTTAGGGTTAGGTTTAGGATAAGTTTTAGGGTTAGGGTTAGGGTTAGGGTAAGGGTAAGTGTTGGTGTTAGGGTTAGGCTTAGGTGAGGGTTAGGGTAAGGGTATGTGTTAGGGTTAGGGTTAGGGTTAGGACAAGGTTTAGGGTTAGGGTTAGTGTTAGGGTTAGGATAAGCGTTAGGGTTAGGGTTAGGGTAAGTGTTAGGGTTATTGTTAGGGTTAGGGGTAGGGTTAGGGTAAGGGTTAGGGTTAGGGTAAGGGTAAGGTTTAGGGTGAAGGTTAGGTCTAGGTTTAGGTTTATGTTTACGATTAGGGTTAGGCTAAGGGTAACTGTTAGGGTTAAGTTTAGGGTTAGGGTTAGTTTAGGGTTAGGGTTAGGGTTAGGGTAAGGGTAAGAGTTAGGGTTAGGATTAGGGTTAGGGTTAGGGTAAGGGTTAGGTTTAGGGTTAGGGTTAGGATTAGGGTAAGGGTTAGGTTTATGTTAGGGTTAGGTTTATGTTTACTGTTAGGGTTAGGGTAAGGGTAATTTTTAGGGTTAGGGTTCGGGTTGGGGTTAAGTTTATGGTTAGGGTTAGAGTAAGGGTTAGGGTAACAGTTAGGGTTAGGATTAGGGTTAGGGTAAGGTTTCTGGTTATTGTTAGGGTTAGGGTTAGAGTTAGGTTTAGGGTTAGGGTAAGGGTAAGGGTTAGGGTTAAGTTTAGGGTTAGGGTTAGGTTAAGGGTTAAGGTTAGGGGTTAGGGTTAGGGTTAGGGTTAGGGTAAGGGTTAGGTTTAGGGTATCTGTCACGGTTATTGTTAGGGTTAGGTTTAGGGTTAGGGTTAGGGTAAGGTTAAGTGTTAGGGTTAGGGTTAGGTTTAGGTTTAGGGTTAGGGTTAGCGTTAGGGTTAGGTTTAGGGTTACGGTTAGGGTTAGGGTTAGGGTTAGGTTTAGGGTTAGGTTTAGGTTTAGTTTTAGGGTTAAGGTTAGGGTTAGTTTTAGGGTTAGGGTTAGGTTTAGGTTTAGATTTAGGGTTAGGGTTAGGGTAAGGGTAAGAGTTAGGGTTAGGATTAGGGTTACGGTTAGGGTTAGGGTTAGGGTTAGGTTTAGGGTTAGGTTTAGGTTTAGTTTTAGGGTTAAGGTTAGGGTTAGTTTTAGGGTTAGGGTTAGGTTTAGGTTTAGATTTAGGGTTTGGGTTAGGGTAAGGGTAAGAGTTAGGGTTAGGATTAGGGTTAGGGTTAGGGTAAGGGTTATGGTTAGGGTTAGGGTTAGGGTTAGGTTTATTGTTAGGGTTAGGGTAAGGGTAAATTTTAGGGTTAGGGTTCGGGTTGGGGTTAAGGTTATGGTTAGGGTTAGAGTTAGGGTTAGGGTAATAGTTAGGGTTAGGGTTAGGGTTAGGGTAAGGTTTCTGGTTAGTGTTAGGATTAGGGTTAGAGTTAGGTTTAGGGTTAGGGTAAGGGTAAGGGTTAGGGTTAAGTTTAGGGTTAGGGTTAGGTTAAGGGTTAAGGTTAGGGGTTAGGGTTAGGGTTAGGGTTAGGGTTAGGTTTAGGGTTACGGTTAGGTGTAGGGTTAGGGTTAGGGTAAGGGTATGTGTTAGGGTTAGGGTTATGGTTAGGGTTAGGGTTAGGATAAGGGTTAGGGTTAGGGTTAGGATAAGCTTTAGGTTTAGGGTTAGGGTTAGGGTTAGGGTAAGTGTTAGGTTTAGAGTTAGGGTTAGGGTTAGGGTTAGGGTTAGTGTTATGGTAAGGGTAAGGGTTATGGTTAGGGTTAGGTTTAGTGTTAGGGTTAGGGTTAGGGTTAGTTTTAGGGAAAAGGTAAGGGTTAGGGTTAAGGATAGGGTTAGGATTAGGATTAGGGTTAGGTTTAGGGTAAGTGTAAGTTGTAGGTTTAGGGTTAGGTTTAGGGTAAGGGTAAGGGTTAGGGTTATGTTTAGGGTTGGGATTAGGGTTAGGTTTAGGGTTAGTTTTAGGGTAAGGGTTAGGGTTAGGGTTAGGGTAAGGGTTAGGGTTAGGGTTAGGGTTTGGGTAGGGGTTAGGATAAGGGTAAGTGTTAGGGTTAGGGTTAGGGTTAGGATAAGGATAAGTGTTAGGGTTAGGTTTAGGGTTAGCGTTAGGGTTAGGGTTAGGGGTTAGGGTTAGTGTTAGTGTTAGGGTTAGGTTTATGTTTAGGGTTAGGGTTAGGGTAAGGGTAAGGGTTAGAGTTAGGGATAGGGTTAGGGTTAGGGTAAGGGATAGTGTTAGGGTTAGGGTAAGGGTAAGGTTTAGGGTTAGGATTAGGTTTAGTTTTAGGGTTAGGGTTAGGGTTAGGGTTAGTGTTAGGGTTAGGTTTAGGGTTAGGTTAAGGGTTAGGGTTAGGGTTAGGGTAAGGGTAAGAGTTATGGTTAGGTTTAGGGTTAGGGTTAGGGTTAGGGGTAGGGTTAGGGTTAGGGTTAGGGTAAGGGTAAGGTTTAGTGTTATGATTAGGGTTAGGGTTAGGGTAACAGTTAGGGTTTGGGTTAGGTTTAGAGTTAGGGTTAGGGTTATGGTAAGGGTGAGGGTTAGGGTTAGGGTTAGGTTTATGGTTAGGTTTAGGGTTACGGTTAGAGTTGGGGTTAGGGTTAGGGTAAGTTTATGTGTTACGGTTAGGTTTATGTTTAGGGTTAGGGTTAGCCTTAGCGTTAGGGTAAGGGTAAGGGTAAGGGTTAGGGTTAGGGTCAGGGTAAAGGTAAGGGTAAGGGTTAGGTTTAGGATTAGGCTTATGTTTAGGGTAAAGATTAGGTTAGGGTTAGGTTTACGGTAAGGGCTAGAGTTGGGTTTAGGTGTAGGTTTAGGGTAAGGATTAGGGTTAGGGTTAGGGTTAGGGTAAGGGTTACGGTTAGGGTTAGGGTAAGGGTTAGGTTTAGGGGTTAGGGTTAGGGTTAGTTTAAGGGTAGGGGTTAGGGTTAGAGTTAGGGTTATGGTTAGGTTTAGGGTTAGGATTAGGGTAAGTGTAAGGGTTAGGGTAGGGTTAGGTTTAGGTTTAGGGTTAGGGTTAGGGTTAGGGTAAGGGTTAGGGGTTGGGATTAAGTTTAGGTTTAGTGTAAGTGTTAGGGTTAGAGTTAGGGTTAGGATTAGGTTTAGGGTTAGGGTTAGAGTAAGGGTAAAAGTTAGGGTTAGGGTTAGGGATAGGGTTAGGTTCAGGGTTAGGGTAAAGGTTAGGGTTAGAGTTAGGGTAAGGGTAAGGGTTAGGGTTAGGGATAGCGTTAGGGTTAGGGGTAGGGTTAGGGTTAGATTTAGAGTTACAGTTAGGGTTCAGTTTAGGGTTAGGGTTAGGGTTAGGGTTAGGGTTAGGTTTAGGGTTAGGTTTAGGGTTAGGTTAGGGGTAGGGTTAGGGTTAGGGTAAGGGTATGTGTTAGGGTTAGGGTTATGGTTAGGGTTAGGGTTAGGATAAGGGTTAGGGTTAGGGTTAGGGTAAGCTTTAGGTTTAGGGTTAGGGTTAGGGTTAGGGTAAGTGTTAGGTTTAGAGTTAGGGTTAGGGTTAGGGTTAGTGTTAGGGTAAGGGTAAGGGTTATGGTTAGGGTTAGGTTTAGTGTTAGGGTTAGGGTTAGGGTTAGTTTTAGGGAAAAGGTAAGGGTTAGGGTTAAGGATAGGGTTAGGATTAGGATTAGGGTTAGGTTTAGGTAAGTGTAAGTTTTAGGTTTAGGGTTAGGTTTAGGGTAAGGGTAAGGGTTAGGGTTATGTTTAGGGTTGGGGTTAGGGTTAGGTTTAGGGTTAGTTTTAGGATAAGGGTTAGAGTTAGGGTTAGGGTAAGGGTTAGGGTTAGGGTTAGGGTTAGGGTAGGGGTTAGGGTAAGGGTAAGTGTTAGGGTTAGGGTTAGGGTTAGGATAAGGATAAGTGTTAGGGTTAGGTTTAGGGTTAGCGTTAGGGTTAGGGTTAGGGGTTAGGGTTAGTGTTAGTGTTAGGGTTAGGTTTATGTTTAGGTTTAGGGTTAGGGTAAGGGTAAGGGTTAGAGTTAGGGATAGGGTTAGGGTTAGGGTAAGGGATAGTGTTAGGGTTAGGGTAAGGGTAAGGTTTGGGGTTAGGATTAGGTTTAGTTTTAGGGTTAGGGTTAGGGTTAGGGTTAGTGTTAGGGTTAGGTTAAGGGTTAGGGTTAGGGTTAGGGTAAGGGTAAGGGTTACGGTTAGGTTTAGGGTTAGGGTTAGGGTTAGGGGTAGGGTTAGGGTTAGGGTTAGGGTAAGGGTAAGGGTTAGTGTTATGATTAGGGTTAGGGTTAGGGTAACAGTTAGGGTTTGGGTTAGGTTTAGAGTTAGGGTTAGGGTTATGGTAAGGGTGAGGGTTAGGGTTAGGGTTAGGTTTAGGGTTAGGTTTAGGGTTACGGTTAGAGTTGGGGTTAGGGTTAGGGTAAGTTTATGTGTTACGGTTAGGTTTATGTTTAGGGTTAGGGTTAGCCTTAGCGTTAGGGTAAGGGTAAGGGTAAGGGTTAGGGTTAGGGTCAGGGTAAAGGTAAGGGTAAGGGTTAGGTTTAGGATTAGGCTTATGTTTAGGGTAAAGATTAGGTTAGGGTTAGGTTTACGGTAAGGGTTAGAGTTGGGTTTAGGTGTAGGTTTAGGGTAAGGATTAGGGTTAGGATTAGGGTTAGGGTAAGGGTTACGGTTAGGGTTAGGATTAGGGTAAGGGTTAGGGTTAGGGGTTAGGGTTAGGGTTAGTTTAAGGGTAAGGGTTAGGGTTAGAGTTAGGGTTATGGTTAGGTTTAGGGTTAGGATTAGGGTAAGTGTAAGGGTTAGGGTAGGGTTAGGTTTAGGTTTAGGGTTAGGGTTAGGGTTAGGGTAAGGGTTAGGGGTTGGGATTAAGTTTAGGTTTAGTGTAAGTGTTAGGGTTAGAGTTAGGGTTAGGATTAGGTTTAGGGTTAGGGTTAGGGTAAGGGTAAAAGTTAGGGTTAGGGTTAGGGATAGGGTTAGGTTCAGGGTTATGGTAAGGGTTAGGGTTAGAGTTAGGGAAAGGGTAAGGGTTAGGGTTAGGGATAGGCTTAGGGTTAGGGGTAGGGTTAGGGTTAGATTTAGAGTTACAGTTAGGGTTCAGTTTAGGGTTAGGGTTAGGGTTAGCGTTAGGGTTAGGTTTAGGGTTAGGTTTAGGGTTAGGTTAGGGTTATGGTTAGGGTTAGGGTTAGGATAATGGTTAGGGTTAGGGTTAGGGTAAGCTTTAGGGTTAGGGTTAGGGTAAGTGTTAGGTTTAGAGTTAGGGTTAAGGTTAGGGTTAGTGTTAGTGTTAGGGTAAGGGTAAGGGTTATTTTTAGGGTCAGGTTTAGTGTTAGGGTTAGGGTTAGGGTTAGTTTTAGGGAAAAGGTAAGGGTTAGGGTAAAGGATAGGTTTAGGATTAGGATTATGGTTAGGTTTAGGGTAAGTGAAAGGTTTAGGGTTAGGGTTAGGTTTAGGGTTAGGGTAAGGGTTAGGGTTATGGTTAGGGTTGGGGTTAGGGTTAGGTTTAGGGTTAGTTTTAGGGTAAGGGTTAGGGTTAGGGTTAGGGTAAGGGTTAGGGTTAGGGTTAGGGTTAGGGTAGGGGTTAGGGTAAGGGTAAGGGTTAGGGTTAGGATTAGGTATAGTGTTGGGGTTAAGTTTAGGTTTAGGATTAGGTTTAGAGTTAGGTTTAGGGTAAGGGTAAGGGTTAGCGTTAGAGTTGGGTTTAGGTTAAGGGTTGGGGTTAAGGTTAGGGTTAGGGTTAGGGTAAGGGTAAGGGTTAGGGATAGGGTTAGGCTTAGTGTAAGAGTTAGGGTTTGGGTTAGGGTTATTATTAGGGTTAGGTTTAGGGTTACGGTTAAGGTTAGGGTTAGGTTAAGGGTATGTGTTAGGGTTAGGGTTAGGGTTAGGGTTAAGGTTAAGGTGAAGGTAAGGGTTAGGGTTATTGTTAGGGTTAGGTTTAGTGTAAGGCTTATGGTTCGGTTTAGATTAAGGATAAGGTTTAGGGTTAGGGTTAGTGGTAGGGTTTGGGTAAGGTTAAGGGTTAGGGTTAGGGTAAGGGTAAGGGTTAGGGTTAGGGTTAAGTTTAGGATTAGGGTAAGGGTAAGTGTTAGGGTTAGGGTTAGTGTTAGGGTTAGGGTAAGGATTAGGGTTAGGGTTAGGGTTAGGATAAAGGTTAGTTTTAGGGTTTGGGTTAGCATAAAATTTAGGGTTAGGGTAAGGGTACGGGTTAGGTTTAGGGTTAGGTTTAGGGTTAGGGTTAGGGTTAGGGAAAGGATAAGGGTTAGGGTTAAGGTTAAGTTTAGGTTTGGGGTTACGGTTAGGGTTAGGGTTAGGGGTTACAGTTAGGGTTCGGGTTAGGGTTAGGGTTAGGGTAAGGGTAAGGTTTATGGTTAGGGATAGTGTTAGGGGTATGGTTAGGTTTATTGTTAGTGTTAGGGTAAGTGTAAGGGTTAGGGTTAGGGTTGAGCTTAGGGTTAGGTTTAGGATAAGGGTAAGGGTTAGGTTAGGGTTAGGCTTATGGTTAGGATATGGTTATGGTTAGGGTTAGGGGTAGGTTTAGGGTTAGAGTTAGGGTTAGGTATAGGGTCAGGGTAAGGGTTAGAGTTAGGGTTACGGTTAGAGTTCGGGTAAGGGTAAGGGTGAGAGTTAGGTTTAGGGTTAGGTTTAGGGTAAGGGTAAGGTTTAGGTTTAGGGTTAGGGTTAGGTTTAGGGTTAGGGTTAGGGTTAGGGAAAGGATAAGGGTTAGGGTTAAGGTTAAGATTAGGTTTGGGGTTACGGTTAGGGTTAGGGTTGTGGTAAGGGTAAGGGTTACGGTTAGGTTTAGGGTTAGGGTTAGGTTAAGGGTAAGGTTTAGGGTTAGGTTTAAAGTTCGGTTTAGTGTTAGGGTAAAGGTAAAAGTTAAGGTTAGGGTTAGGAAAGGGTAAACGTTAGGGTTAGGTTTAGGGTTAGGGTTAAGTTTAGGTTTAGGGTGAGTGTAAAGGTAAGTTTTAGGGTTAGGGTTATGTTTAGGGTTAGGGTAAGGGTTAGTTTTAGGGTTAGGGTTAGGGTAAGGGTAAGGGTAAGGGTTAGGGTTAGAGTTAGGGTTAGGGTAAGGGTAAGGGTTAGGGTTAAGGATAGGGTAAGGTTATGTTCAGGGTTAGGGTTAGGGTTATGGTAAGGGTAAAGGTTAGGGTTAGGATTAGGTTTAGGTTAGGGTAAGGGTTAGGGTTAAGTTTAGAGTTAGGGTGAGGCTAAGGGTAAGGTTTAGGGTTAGGTTTAGGGTTAGGTTTAGAGTTTGGGTTAAGTTTAGGTTTATGGTTATGGTATGTGTAAGAGTTAGGGTTAGGGTTAGGGTTATGGTAGGCGTAGGGGTTAGGGTTAGGGTTAGCGTTAGAGTTAAGGTTAGGGTTAGGGTTAGGGTTAGGGAAAGTGTAAGAGTTAGGGTTACGGTTCGGTTTAGTGTTAGGGTAGGTTAAGTGTAAGGGTTAGGGTGAGAGTTAGGGTTAGGGTTAGGGAAATGGTAAGGGTTAGGGTTAGGTTTAGGTTTAGGGTTAGGTAAGGTTTAGGGTTAGGGTTAGGATTAGGGTAAGGGTTAGGGTTAGGGTTTGGGTTAGCATTAAGGTTAGGGTTAGGGTTGGGGTAAGGGTAGGGGTTAGTGTTAGGGTTAGGGTTAGGGGTTACATTTAGGGATTGGTTTAGGTTTAGGGTTAGGGTAAGGGTAAGGTTTAAGCTTAGGGATAGGGTTAGGGTTATGGTTAGGGTTAGTGTTAGTGTTAGGGTAAGTGTAAGGTTAGGGTTAGGGTTAAGTTTAGGGTTAGGGATAGGAAAAGGGTAAGGGATAGGTTAGGGTTAGGGTTAGGGTTAGGATAAAAGGTTAGGGTTAGGGGTAGGTTTAGGTTTAGGGTTAGGGTAAGGGTAAGGGTTAGGGTTAAGGATAGGGTTAGGGTTAGGTTTAGGGTTAGGGTTAGGGTTAGGGTTATGGTAAGGGTAAGGGTTAGGTTTAGGATAAGGTTTAGGGTTAGGGTAAGGGTTAGGGTAAGCGTAGGGGTTAGGGTTAGGTTAGCGTTAGAGTTAAGGTTAGGGTTAGGGTTAGAGTTAGGTTTAGGGAAAGGGTAAGCATTAGGGTTACGGTTAGGTTTAGTGTTAGGGTTAGGTTAAGGGTAAGGGTTAGGGTTAGAGTTAGGGTTAGGGTTAGGGTAAGCGTAGGGATTAGGGTTAGGTTAGCGTTAGAGTTAAGGTTAGGGTTAGGGTTAGGTTTAGGGAAAGGGTAAGCATTAGGGTTACGGTTAGGTTTAGTGTTAGGGTTAGGTTAAGGGTAAGGGTTAGGGTTAGAGTTAGGGTTAGGGTTAGGGAAAGGGTAAGGGTTAGGGTTAGGGTTAGGGTTAGGGTAAGGATTAGGGTTAGGGTTAGGGTTAGGGTAAGGGTTAGGGTTAGGGTTTGGGTTAGCATTAAGGTTAGGGTTAGGGTTAGGGTAAGGGTAAGGGTTAGGTTTAGGGTTAGGGTTAGGGGTTACAGTTAGGGTTAGGTTTAGGTTTAGGGTTAGGGTAAGGGTAAGGTTTACGGTTAGGGATAGGGTTAGGGGTATGGTTAGCTTTGGTGATAGTGTTAGGGTAAGTGTAAGGGTTAGGGTTAGGGTTAAGCTTAGGGATAGGTTTAGGATAAGGGTAAGGGTTAGGTTAGGGTTAGGGTTAGGGTTAGGATAAGGGTTAGGGTTAGGCTTAGGGGTAGGTTTAGGGTTAGGGTTAGGGTTAGGGTTATGGTAAGGGTAAGGGTTAGGTTTAGGATAAGGTTTAGGGTTAGGGTAAGGGTTAGGGTAAGTGTAGGGGTTAGGGTTACGTTAGCGTTAGAGTTAAGGTTGAGGGTTAGGGTTAGAGTTAGGTTTAGGGAAAGGGTAAGCATTAGGGTTACGGTTAGGTTTAGTGTTAGGGTTAGGTTAAGGGTAAGGGTTAGGGTTAGAGTTAGGATTAGGGTTAGGGAAAGGGTAAGGGTATGGGTTAGGGTAGGGTTAGGGTAAGGATTAAGGTTAGGGTTAGGGTTAGGGTAAGGGTTAGGGTTAGGGTTTGGGTTAGCATTAAGGTTAGGGTTAGGGTTAGGGTAAGGGTAAGGGTTAGGTTTATGGTTAGGGTTAGGGGTTACAGTTAGGGTTAGGTTTAGGTTTAGGGTAAGGGTAAGGGTAAGGTTTAGGGTTAGGGATAGGGTTTAGGGGTATGGTTAGCTTTGGTGATAGTGTTAGGGTAAGTGTAAGGGTTAGGGTTAGGGTTAAGCTTAGGGATAGGTTTAGGATAAGGGTAAGGGTTAGGTTAGGGTTAGGGTTAGGGTTAGGATAAGGGTTAGGGTTAGGCTTAGGGGTAGGTTTAGGGTTAGGGGTAGGGTTAGGGTTAGGGTTAGGGTAAGGTTAAGGGTTAGAGTTAGGGTTACGGTTAGAGTTCGGGTAAGGGTAAGGTGAGAGTTAGGTTTAGGGTTAGGGTAAGCGTAGGGATTAGGGTTAGGTTAGCGTTAGAGTTAAGGTTAGGGTTAGGGTTAGGTTTAGGGAAAGGGTAAGCATTAGGGTTACGGTTAGGTTTAGTGTTAGGGTTAGGTTAAGGGTAAGGGTTAGGGTTAGAGTTAGGATTAGGGTTAGGGAAAGGGTAAGGGTATGGGTTAGGGTTAGGGTTAGGGTAAGGATTAGGGTTAGGGTTAGGGTTAGGGTAAGGGTTAGGGTTAGGGTTTGGGTTAGCATTAAGGTTAGGGTTAGGGTTAGGGTAAGGGTAAGGGTTAGGTTTAGGGTTAGGGTTAGGGGTTACAGTTAGGGTTAGGTTTAGGTTTAGGGTAAGGGTAAGGGTAAGGTTTAGGGTTAGGGATAGGGTTAGGGGTATGGTTAGCTTTGGTGATAGTGTTAGGGTAAGTGTAAGGGTTAGGGTTAGGGTTAAGCTTAGGGATAGGTTTAGGATAAGGGTAAGGGTTAGGTTAGGGTTAGGGTTAGGGTTAGGATAAGGGTTAGGGTTAGGCTTAGGGGTAGGTTTAGGGTTAGGGTTAGGGTTAGGGTTAGGGTTAGGGTAAGGGTAAGGGTTAGAGTTAGGGTTACGGTTAGAGTTCGGGTAAGGGTAAGGGTGAGAGTTAGGTTTAGGGTTAGGTATAGGGTAAGGGTAAGGGTTAGGTTTAGGGTTAGGGTTAGGTTTAGGGTTAGGGTTAGGGTTAGGGAAAGGATAAGGGTTAGGGTTAAGGTTAAGTTTAGGTTTGGGGTTACGGTTAGGGTTAGGATTGGGGTAAGGGTAAGGGTTACGGTTAGGTTTAGGGTTAGGGTTAGGTTAAGGGTAAGGGTTAGGGTTAGGGTTAAAGTTCAGTTTAGTGTTAGGGTAAAGGTAAAGGTTAAGGTTAGGTTTAGGGAAAGGGTAAGGGTTATGGTTAGGGTTAGGTTTAGTGTTAGGTTTAGGGTTAGGGTTAGGGTTAGGGAAAAGGTAAGGGTTAGGGTTAAGGATAGGGTTAGGATTAGGATTAGGGTTAGGTTTAGGGTAAGTGTAAGGTTTAGGGTTAGGGTTAGGTTTAGGGTTAGGTTTAGGGTAAGGGTAAGGGTTAGGGTTCTGGTTAGGCTTGGGGTTAGGGTTAGGTTTAGGGTTAGTTTTAGGGTAAGGGTTAGGGTTAGGGTTAGGGTAAGGGTTAGGGTTAGGGTTAGGGTTAGGGTAGGGGTTAGGGTAAGGGTAAGGGTAAGTGTTAGGGTTAGGGTTAGGATAAGGATAAGGGTTAGGGTTAGGTTTAGGGTTAGCGTTAGGGATAGGGTTAGGGGTTAGGGTTAGTGTTAGTGTTAGGGTTAGGTTTATGTTTAGGGCTAGGGCTAGGGTAAGGGTAAGGGTTAGAGTTAGGGATAGGGTTAGGGTTAGGGTAAGGGATAGTGTTAGGGTTAGGGTAAGGGTAAGGTTTAGGGTTAGGATTGGGTTTAGTTTTAGGGTTCGGGGTTGGGTTAGGGTTAGTGTTAGTGTTAGGTTTAGGGTTAGGTTAAGGGTTAGGGTTAGGGTTAGGGTAAGGGTAAGGGTTAGGGTTAGGTTTAGGGTTAGGGTTAGGGTTAGGGGTAGGGTTAGGGTTAGGGTTAGGGTAAGGGTAAGGGTTAGTGTTATGATTAGGGTTAGGGTTAGGGTAACGGTTAGGGTTTGGGTTAGGTTTAGAGTTAGGGTTAGGGTTATGGTAAGGGTGAGGGTTAGGGTTAGGGTTAGGTTTAGGGTTAGGTTTAGGGTTACGGTTAGAGTTGGGTTTAGGGTTAGGGTAAGGTTATGTGTTACGGTTAGGTTTATGTTTAGGGTTAGGGTCAGGGCAAAGGTAAGGGTAAGGGTTAGGTTTAGGATTAGGGTTATGTTTAGGGTAAAGATTAGGTTAGGGTTAGGTTTACGGTAAGGGTTAGAGTTGGGTTTAGGTGTAGGTTTAGGGTAAGGATTAGGGTTAGGTTTAGGGTTAGGGTAAGGGTTACGGTTAGGGTTAGGGTTAGGGTAAGGGTTAGGGTTAGGGGTTAGGGTTAGGGTTAGTTTAAGGGTAAGGGTTAGGGTTAGAGTTAGGGTTATGGTTAGGTTTAGGGTTAGGATTAGGGTAAGTGTAAGGGTTAGGGTAGGGTTAGGTTTAGGTTTAGGGTTAGGGTTATGGTTAGGGTTAGGGTAAGGGTTAGGGTTTGGGATTAGGTTTAGGTTTAGTGTAAGTGTTAGGGTTAGGCTTAGGGTTAGGATTAGGTTTAGGGTTAGGGTTAGGGTAAGGGTAAAAGTTAGGGTTAGGGTTGGGGATAGGGTTAGGTTCAGGGTTAGGGTAAGGGTTAGGGTTAGAGTTAGGGTAAGGGTAAGGGTTAGGGTTAGGGTTAGCCTTAGGGTTAGGGGTAGGGTTAGGGTGAGTGTTAGGTTTAGGGTTAGGTTTAGGGTTACAGTTAGGGGTAGGGTTAGGGTTAGGGTAAGGGTATGTGTTAGGGTTATGGTTATGGTTAGGGTTAGGGTTAGGATAAGGGTTAGGGTTAGGGTTAGTGTTAGGGTAAGCTTTAGGGTTAGGGTTAGGGTTAGGGTAAGTGTTAGGTTTAGAGTTAGGGTTAGGGTTAGGGTTAGGGTTAGTGTTAGGGTAAGGGTAAGGGTTATGGTTAGGGTTAGGTTTAGTGTTAGGTTTAGGGTTAGGGTTAGGGTTAGGGAAAAGGTAAGGG
>NW_028327391.1:301297-313797 GCF_031878675.1 Megascapheus bottae
GTAAGGGTTAGGGTTAGGTTTAGGGTTAGGGTTAGGGTTAGGGTTAGGGGTAGGGTTAGGGTTAGGGTTAGGGTAAGGGTAAGGGTTAGTGTTATGATTAGGGTTAGGGTTAGGGTAACGGTTAGGGTTTGGGTTAGGTTTAGAGTTAGGGTTAGGGTTATGGTAAGGGTGAGGGTTAGGGTTAGGGTTAGGTTTAGGGTTAGGTTTAGGGTTACGGTTAGAGTTGGGTTTAGGGTTAGGGTAAGGTTATGTGTTACGGTTAGGTTTATGTTTAGGGTTAGGGTCAGGGCAAAGGTAAGGGTAAGGGTTAGGTTTAGGATTAGGGTTATGTTTAGGGTAAAGATTAGGTTAGGGTTAGGTTTACGGTAAGGGTTAGAGTTGGGTTTAGGTGTAGGTTTAGGGTAAGGATTAGGGTTAGGTTTAGGGTTAGGGTAAGGGTTACGGTTAGGGTTAGGGTTAGGGTAAGGGTTAGGGTTAGGGGTTAGGGTTAGGGTTAGTTTAAGGGTAAGGGTTAGGGTTAGAGTTAGGGTTATGGTTAGGTTTAGGGTTAGGATTAGGGTAAGTGTAAGGGTTAGGGTAGGGTTAGGTTTAGGTTTAGGGTTAGGGTTATGGTTAGGGTTAGGGTAAGGGTTAGGGTTTGGGATTAGGTTTAGGTTTAGTGTAAGTGTTAGGGTTAGGCTTAGGGTTAGGATTAGGTTTAGGGTTAGGGTTAGGGTAAGGGTAAAAGTTAGGGTTAGGGTTGGGGATAGGGTTAGGTTCAGGGTTAGGGTAAGGGTTAGGGTTAGAGTTAGGGTAAGGGTAAGGGTTAGGGTTAGGGTTAGCCTTAGGGTTAGGGGTAGGGTTAGGGTGAGTGTTAGGTTTAGGGTTAGGTTTAGGGTTACAGTTAGGGGTAGGGTTAGGGTTAGGTTAAGGGTATGTGTTAGGGTTATGGTTATGGTTAGGGTTAGGGTTAGGATAAGGGTTAGGGTTAGGGTTAGTGTTAGGGTAAGCTTTAGGGTTAGGGTTAGGGTTAGGGTAAGTGTTAGGTTTAGAGTTAGGGTTAGGGTTAGGGTTAGGGTTAGTGTTAGGGTAAGGGTAAGGGATAGGGTTAGGGAAAAGGTAAGGGTTAGGGTTAAGGATAGGGTTAGGATTAGGATTAGGGTAAGGATTAGGGTAAGTGTTAGGGTTAGGGTTAGGGTTAGGTTTAGGGTTAGGTTTAGGGTAAGGGTAAGGGTTAGGGTTAGGATTAGGTATAGTGTTGGGGTTAAGTTTAGGTTTAGGGTTAGGTTTAGAGTTAGGGTTAGGGTTAGGGTAAGGGTAAGGGTTAGGGATAGGGTTAGGCTTAGTTTAAGAGTTAGGGTTTGGGTTAGGGTTATTTTTAGGGTTAGGTTTAGGGTTACGGTTAAGGTTAGGGTTAGGTTAAGGGTATGTGTTAGGGTTAGGGTTAGGGTTAGGGTTAGGGTTAAGGTAAAGGTAAGGGTTAGGGTTATTGTTAGGGTTAGGTTTAGTGTAAGGCTTAGGGTTCGGTTTTGGTTAAGGGTAAGGTTTAGGGTTAGGGTTAGGGTTAGTGGTAGTGTTTGGGTAAGGTTAAGGGTTAGGGTTAGGGTAAGGGTTAGGGTTAGGGTTAATTTAGGGTTAGGGTAAGGGTAAGGGTTAGGGTTAGTGTTAGGTTTAGGGTAAGGATTAGGGTTAGGGTTAGGGTTAGGGTGAGGGTTAGGTTTAGGGTTTGGGTTAGCATTAAAGTTAGGGTTAGGGTTAGGGTAAGGGTAAGGGTTAGGGTTAGGGTTAGGTGTTACAGGTAGGGTTAGAGTTAGAGTTAGGGTTAGGGTAAGGGTAAGGGTTAGGGTTAAGGATAGGGTTAGGGTTATGTTTAGGGTTAGGGTTAGGGTTATGGTAAGGGTAAAGTTTAGGGTTAGGATTAGTTTTAGGGTTAGGGTAAGGGTTAGGGTTAAGTTTAGAGTTAGGGTGAGGGTAAGGGTAAGGGTTAGGGTTAGGTTTAGGGTTAGGTTTAGAGTTTGAGTTAAGTTTAGGTTTATGGTTATGGTATGTGTAAGAGTTAGGGTTAGGGTTAGGGTAGGCGTAGGGGTTAGGGTTAGGGTTTTGTAAGGGTAAGGGTTAGGTTTAGGGTTAGGTTCGGGTTAGGTTAAGGGTAAGGGTTAGGGTTAGGGTTAGAGTTCGATTTAGTGTTAGGGTAAGAGTAAGGGTTAAGGTGAGTTTTAGGGAAAGGGTTAGGGTTAGGGTTAAGTTTAGGTTTAGGGTGAGTGTAAAGGTAAGGGTTAGGGCTAGGGTTAGGGTTAGGGTAAGGGTTATGGTTAGCGTTAGGGTTAGGTTAGGGGTTAGGGTAAGGGTAAATGTTAGATTGAGTGTTAGGGTTAGGATAAGGGTAAGGGTTAGGGTTCGGGTTAGGGTTAGGCTTAGGGGTTAGGTTTAGGGTGAGTGTTAGGGTTAGGTTTGGGGTTAGGGTAAGGGTAAGTGTTAGGGTTAGGGTTAGGGTTAGTGTTAGCTTTAGGGTTAGGATTAGGGTAATGGTAAGGGTTAGGTTTAGGGTTAAGGTTAGCGTTAGGGTTAGGGTTAGGTTTAGGGTCAGGGTTCGGTTAAGCATAAGGGTTTTGGTTAGGGTTAGGGTTAAGGATAGGTTTAGGGTTAGGGTAAGGGTTAGGTTTCGGGTAAGGGTAAGGTTAGGGTTAGGGTTAGGGTTAGAGTTAAGGTTAGGGTTAGGGTTAGGGTTAGGGTAAGGTTTAGGGTTAGGGTTAGAGTAAGGGTTAGGGCTAGGGTTAGGGTTAGGGTTAGAGTAAGGGTTATGGTTAGGGTTTGGTTTAGGGTTGGTGTTAATGTTAGGGTTAGGGTTAGGGTAAGGTAAGGGTTAGGGTTAGGGTTAGCGTAAGTGTTAGGGTTAGGTTTAGGGTTAGGGTTAGGGTAAGGGTAAGTGTTACGATTAGGGATAGGGTTAGGGTTAGGGGTTAGGTTTATGGTTATGGTTAGGGTAAGGGTAAGTGTTTGGGTTAGAGTTAGATTTAGGTTTAGGGTAAGGTTTAGGGTAAGGGTAAGGGTTAGGGCTAGGGTTAGGGTTAGGGTTAAGGTTAAGGTTAGGGTTAGGGTTAGGGTAAGGGTTATGTTTAGGTTTAGGGTAAGGATTCAGGTTAGGGTTAGGGTTAGGGTTAGGGCAAGGGTAAGGGTTAGGGCTATGGTTTGGGTTAGAGTTAGTGGTAGGGTAATGGTAAGGGTTAGGTTTAGGGTTAGGGTTAGGTTTAGGGTAAGTTTTAGGGTTAGGCTTTAGGGTTAGTGTTAGGTTTAGGTTAAGAGTTAGGGTTAGGGTAAGGGTTAGGGTTAAGTTTACGGTTAGGATAAGGGTTAGGGTTAGGGTTAATGTAAGGGTTAGGGTTAGGGTTAGGGTTAGTGTTGCAGTTAAGTTTAGGGTTAGGGTTAGGGTTAGGGTAAGTGTTAGGGTTAGGGTTAGGGCAAGGGTAAGGGTTAGGTTTAGGGTTAAGGTTAAGTGTTAGGGTTAGGTTTAGGTTAAGGGTAAGGGTTAGCATTAGGGTTAGGGTTTGGGTAAGGGTTAGGATTAGGGTTAGGGTTAGGTTTAGGGTTAGGTTTGGGGATAGGGTTAGGGTAAGGGAAAGGGTTAGGGTTAAGGTTAGGAATAGGGAAATTTTAGGGGTTAGGGTTAGGGTTAGGGTAAGGATATGTGTTAGGGTTAGGGTTAGGGTTAGAGTTAGTGTTTGGGTAAGGGTAAGAGTTAGGATTAGGGTAAGTGTTAGGGTTAGGGTAAGGGCAAGGTTTAGGGTTAGGTTTAGGGTAAAAGTTAGGTTTAGGGTTAGGTTTAGGGTAAGGGTAAGGGTTAGGGTTAGGGTTAGGATTAAGGTTAAGGTTAGGGTTAGGGTTAGGGTTAGGGTTAGGAATAGGAAAGGTTAGGGTTTAGGGTTAGGGTAACGGTAAGGATATGTATTAGGGTTAGGGTTAATGTTAGCGTTAGGGTAAGGGTAAGAGTTATGGTTAGGGTTAGGGTTAGGGTTAGGGTTGAGGATAGGGTTAGGTTTAGGATTAGGGTAAGGGTTAGGTTTAGGGTTAGGGTTAGGTTTAGGGTAAGGGTAAGGGTAAGGGTTAGTGCTCGGTTTAGGGTAAGGGTAAGGTTTAGGTTTAGAGTTAGGTTTAGGCTAAGGGTAAACTTTAGGGTTGGGTTAGGGTTAGAGTAAGGGTTAGGGTTAGGGTTAGCGTTAGGGTAAGGGAAAGGTTTAGGGTTATGGTTAGGGTAAAAGTTAGGTTTAGGTTTAGGTTTAGAGTAAGGTTAAGGGTTAGGGTTAGGGTTAGGATTAAGGTTAAGGTTAGGGTTAGGGTTAGGGTTAGGGTTAGAGTTAGGTTGAGGGTTAGGGTTAGGGTTAGGGTAAGGATAAGAGTTAGGGTTAGGGATAGGTTATTGTTCGGGTTAGGTTTAGGGTTAGGGTTAGGGTAAGGGTAAGGGTTTGTGTTAGGATTAGGGTTAGTGTTAAGGTTAGTGTTAGGGTTAGGGTAAGGGTAAGGTTTAGGTTTAGGGTTACGGTTAGGGTAAGGGTTAGGGATAGGGTTAGGGTTAGGGTAAGGGTAAGAGTTAGGGTTAAGGTTAGGGTTAGGGTTAGGGTAAGGGTATGGGTTATGCTTAAGGATAGGGTTATGGTTATGGTTAGGGTTAGGGTTAGGGTAAGCTTTAGGTTTAGGATTAGGGTTAGGGTTAGGGTAAGGTTTTGGATTAGGGTTATTGTTATGGTTAGGTTTAGGTTTACGGATAGGATAAGGGTAAGGGTTAGGGTTATGATTACGGTTAGGTTTAGTGTTGCAGTTAAGTTTAGGGTTAGGGTTAGGGTTAGGGTAAGTGTTAGGTTAGGGTTAGGGTAAGGGTAAGGGTTAGGTTTAGGGTTAAGGTTAAGTGTTAGGGTTAGGTTTAGGTTAAGGGTAAGGGTTAGCGTTAGGGTTAGGGTTTGCGTAAGGGTTAGGGTTAGGGTTGGGGTTAGGTTTAGGGTTAGGGTTAGGGTAAGTGTAAGAGTTAGGGTTAGAGTTAGGGTTAAGGTTAGGGTTAGGGTTGGGGTTAGGGTTAGGGTAAGGGACAGGTTTAGGGTTAGGGTTACGAATAGGGAAAGGTTAGGGGTTAGGTTTAGGGTTAGGGTTAGTGTAAGGATATGTGTTAGGGTTAGGGTTAGGGTTAGGGTTAGCGTTAAGGTAAGGGTTAGGGTTAGGGTTAGGGTTAGGTTTAAGGTTAGGGTTAGGGTTAGGGTTAGGGTTAGGGTAAGGGTTAGGGTTAGGGTAATAGTTAGGGTTTAGGTTAGGGTTAGGGTTAGGGTAAGGGTAAGGGTTAGGGTTAGGGTTAGGGTTAGGGTAATGGTTAGGGTTAGGGTAATAGTTAGGGTTTAGGTTAGGTTTAGGGTTAGGGTTAGCGGTAGGTTTAAATTAGGGTTAGGGTTAGGGTAAGGTTTAGGGTTAAGTTTAGGGTTAGGGTTAGGTTTAGGGTTAGGGTTAGGGTAATGGTAAGGGTTAGGGTTAGGTTTAGGGTTAGGGTTAGGTAAAGGTAAGGGTTAAGTTGAGCGTTAGGTGTGGTTTAGGGTTAGGGTTAGGGTTTGGGTTAGGGTAAGGATAAGGGTTAAGGTTAAGTGTAGGGTTAGTGTTTGAGTTAGGGTTAGGTTTAAGGGTTAGGCTTAGGGGTTACGGTTAGGTTTAGGGTTAGGTTTAGGTTTAGGTTTAGGGTGAGGGTAAGGGTTGGGTTAGGGTTAGGTTTTGGGTAAGGGTTAGGGTTAGGGTAAGGGTTAGGGTTAGGGTTACGGTTAGGGTAAGGGTAAGGGTTAGGGATATGGTTAGGGTTAGGTTTAGGGTTGGGGTTAAGGTTAGGGTTAGTGTTAGGGTAAGGTAAGTGTTAGGATGAGGGTAAGGGTTAGAGTTAGGGTTAGAGTTAAGGTTAGGATAAGGGTAAGGGTTAGAGTTAGGGTTAGAGTTAAGGTTAGGTTTAGTGTTAGGGTAAGGGTAAGTGTTAGGGTTAGGGTTAGAGTTAAGGTAATGGTTAGGGTTAGCGTTAGGGTTAAGGTAGGGTTTAGGGTAAGGGTTAGGGTTAGGGTTAGGGTTAGGGTTCTGCTTAGGGGTTAGAGTTAGGTTTAGCGTTAGGGTAGGGTAAGGGTTAGGGTTAGGGTTAGGGTTAGTGTTAGGCTTAGGTTTAGGGTTAGGGTTAGGGTAAGTGTAAGAATTAGGGTTAGTGTTAGGGTTAAGGTTAGGGTTAGGTTTAGGGTAAGGGTAAGGGTTAGGGTTAGGGTTTTGGTTAATGTTAGGGTTAGGGTTATATTTAGAGTTAGGTTTAGGGTTAGGGTAAGGGTAAGATTAGGGTTAGGTTTAGGGTTAGTGTTTTGTTAAGGGTTAGGGTTAGGAGTTAGGGTTAGGGTTAGGGTAAGGGTTAGGGTTAGGTTTATGGTAAGGGTTAGTGTAAGGGTACGTTTTAGGGTTAGGGCTAGGGTAAGTTTTATTTTTAGTGTTAGGTTTAGGGTTAGGGTAAGTGTTAGGGTTAGGGTTAGTGTAAGCATAAGTGTTAGGTTAAGAGTTATCGTTAGGGTTATCTTTAGGTTTAGAGTTAGTGTTAGGGTAAGGGTAAGGGTTAGGGTTAGGGTTAGGGTTAGTTTTAGGGTTAGGGGTTAGGGTTAGGGTTAGGGTTAGGATTAGGGTTAGGGTTAGGGTAAGGTTAAGGGTTAGGGTTAGGGTTAGGGTTAGGTTTAGGGTTAGGGTTAGGATAAGTGTAAGTGTTAGTTTTAGGGTTAGGGTTAAGTTTAGGGTTGAGGTTAGGTTTAGGGTTAGGATTAGGGTAAGTGATAGGGTTAGGGTTCGGTTAGGTTTAGAGTAAGAGTAAGGGTTAGGGTTAGTGTCAGGTTTAGGGTGAGTGTAAGGTTTATGGTTAGGGTTAGGGTTAGAGTTAGGGTTAGGTGTAGGGTAAGGTAAAAGTTAGGTTTAGGGTTAGGGTTAGGGTTAGGTTTAGGGTTAGGATAAGTGTAAGGGTTAGGGTTAGGTTTAGGGTTAGTGTAAGGGTTAGGGTTCGGGTTAAGGTAAGGGCAATGATTAGGGTTAGGGTTAGGGTTAAGTTTAGGTTTAGGGTTAGGTTTAGGATTAGGTTTAGAGTAAGGGTAAGGGATAGGATTAGGGTTAGGGTTAGGGTTAAGGTTAGGGTTAGGGTTAGGGTTAGGTTTAGGGTAAGGGTTAGGGTTAGGGTTAGGGTAAGGGTTAGGGTTAGGGTTAGATTTAGGGTTAGAGTTAGGATTAGGTTAGGGTAAGGGTAAGGGTAAGGTTTAGGGTAAGGGTTAGGGTTAGGATTAGGGTAAGTGTTAGGGTTAGGATTTGGGTTAGCGTAAGGGTAAGTGTTAGGGTTAGGGTTAGGTTTAGGGTAAGTGTTCGGGTAAGGGTTAGGGTTAGGGTTAGGTTTAGGGTATGCGATAAGTTTAGGGTTAGGGTTAAGGTAAGGGTAAGGGTTAGGGTTAGGGTTAGGGTAAGAGTTATGAGTTAGGGTTAGGGTTGGGGTTTGGTTTAGGGTTAGGTTTCGGGCAAGGGCAATGGTTAGGTTTAGGGTTAAGGTTAGGTTTAGGGTTAGGGTTAGGGTGTGGTAAGCGTTAGGGTTAGAGTTACGGTTAGGGTAAGGGTAAGGTTTAGTGTTTGGTTTAGCGTTAGGGTTAGTGTAAGGTTAAGGGTTAGATTGAGGGTTAGGGTTAGGGCAAGGTTAAGGGTTATGGTTAGGGTTAGGGTTAGGTTTAGGGTTAGGGTTAGGGTTAGGGTTAGGGTAAGGTTTAGGGTTAAGTTTAGGGTTAGGGTTAGGGTTAGGGTTAGGGTTAGGGTTAGGGTAATGGTAAGGGTTAGGGTTAGGTTTAGGGTTAGGGTTAGGGGAAAGGTAAGGGTTAAGTTGAGCGTCAGGGTTAGGTTTAAGGTTAAGGTTAGGGTTTGGGTTAGGGTAAGGATAACCGTTAAGGTTAAGTGTAGGGTCAGGTTTAGAGTTAGGGTTAGGTTTAAGGTTAGGGTTAGGGTGAGGGTAAGGGTAAGGGTTAGGGTTAGGTTTAGGGTTAAGGTTAGTGTTACGGTTAGGGTTAGGGTTAGGGTTAGGGTTAGGGTTAGGTTTAAGGTTAGGGTAAGGGCAAGGGTTAGGGTTAGGGTTAGGGTTAGGTTTATGTTTAGGGTAAAAGTAAGAATTAGGGTTAGGGTTAGGGTTAGGGTAAGGGTAGGGTTAGGGTTAGGGTAGAGATTAGGGTAAGGGTAAGTGTTAGAGTTAGGTTCGGTTTAGGATAATGGTAAGGGTTAGAGTTAGGGTTAGGGTTAGGGGTTATTTTATTGTTAGGGTGAGGTTTAGGGGTTAGGGTTAGTGTTAGGGTTAGGGTTAGGTTTAGGGTAAGGGTTAGGTTTAGGGTTAATGTTAGTGTTAGGGTTAGGTTAAGGGTTAGGGTTAGGGTTAGGGTTAGGATAAGGTTTAGAGTTAGGATTAGTATTAGGGTAAGGGTAAGTGTTAGTGTTAGGGTTAGGTAGGTTAGGGTTAGGGTTAGGGTAGGTTAGGGTTAGGGATAGGGTTAGGGTAGGGGTTAGGGTTAGGGTAAGGGTAGTTAGGGTTCGCGTTAGGGTTAGAATAAGGGTTAGGGTTAGGGTTAGGGTTAGGATTATGGGTTAGGGTTAGAGTTATTGTAGGTTTAGTGTTAGTGTTAGGGCAAGGGTAAGAGTTAGCGATAGGGTTAGTGTTAGGGTTAGGGTTAGTGTTAAGTTTATTGTTAGGGTTAGGGTAAAGGAAGTGTTAGGGTTAGGGTGAGGGTTAATGTTATGATTAGATTTAGGGATAGGGTTAGGTTTAAGGTTGGGTTAGGGTAAAGGTAAGGGTTAGGGTTAGGGTTAGGGTAAGGGTTAGGCTTAGGGTTAGGGTTAGGTTTAGGGTTAGAGTAGGTTTAGGGTTAGGATAAGGGTAAGGGTTAGCGTTAGGGGTAGGGTTTGGCTTAGGGTTTACGGTTAGGATTAGGGTTAGGTTTTGGGTTAGGGTTAGGCTAAGGGTCAGGGTTAGGTTTAGGTTTAGGGTTAGGTTTAGGGTTAGGGTTAGGGTTAGGTTTAGGGTAAGGGTAAGTGTTAGGGTTAAGGTTAGGGTTAGGTTTAGGTTTAGGTTTAGGGTTAGGGTTAGGTTTAGGTTTAGGGTTAGGGTTAGGGTTAATGTTAGGTTTAGGGTTATGGTTAGTGTTAGGTTTAGGGTAAGAGTAAGTGTTAGGGTTAAGGTTAGGGTTAGGGTTAGGTTTAGGTTTAGGGTTAGGGTTAGGGTAAGGGTAAGAGTTAGGTTTAGGATTAGGGTTTGGGTTAGGGTAAGGGTTAGAGTTAGGGTTAGGGTTAGGTTTAGGGTTAGTGTTAGGGTAAGGGTAAGGGTTAGGGTTACGGTTAGGGTTAGGGTTAGGGTTGGGGTTAAGGTTAGGGTTAGGGTAGGGTAAGAGAAAGGGATAGGGTTAGGGTTAAGGTTAGGGTTAGCATTAGGGTAAGGGGAATGGTTAGGATTAGGGTTAGGGTTAATGTAAGGGTAAGGGTTAGGGTTAGGGTTAGTTTTATGGTGAGGGTTAGGGTTAGGTTTAGTGTAAGTGTAAGGTTGAGGGTTAGGGTTAGGGTTAGGGTTAGGATAAGGGTAAGAGTTAGGGTTAGGGTTAGCGTTAGGCTTAGGCTTAGGGGTTATTGTTAGGGTTAGGGTTAGGGTAGGGTAAGGGTTAGGGTTAGAGTTAGGGTTAGGGTTAGTGTTAGTGTTAGGTTTAGTGTTAGGGTTAGGGTAAGGGTAAGGATTAGGGTTAATGTTATGGTTAAGGTTGCGGTTAGAGGTAGGGTTAGGTTTAGGTTTAGGGTTAGGGTTAGGGTAAGCGTACAGTTTAGGGTTAGGGTTAGGGTGAAGGTTAGCGTTAAGGTTAGGGTTAGGGTTAGGGTTAGGGTTAGAGTTAGGTTTACGCTTAGGGTAAGGGTAAGGTTAGGGTTAGGTATAGGGTTAGTGTTAAGTTAAGGGTTAGGGTTAGGGTTTAGTGTTATGGTTAGGGTTAGGGTAAGGGTTAGGGTTAGGGTTAGGTTAAGGGTTAGGGTTAAGGTTAGGTTTGGGGTAAGGGTAAGTGTTAGGGTTAGGGTTAGGGTTAGGGTTATTGTTAGACTTAGGGTTAGGGTTAGGGTAAGTGTTAGGGTTAGGGTTAGGGTTAGGGTAAGTGTTAGGTTAAGGGTTAGGGTTAGGGTTAGATTTAGGGTTGGGTTAAAGTTTAGGGTTAGGGTTTGGGTAAGGGTAAGGGTTAGGGTTAGGAATAGGGTGAGGGTACGTGTTATGGTAAGGGTTAGGGTTAGGGTTAGGATTAGGGTAAGGGTAAGGGTTAGGGTTAGGTTTAGGGTAAGGGTAAGTGTTAGGTTAATGTTCGGGTTAGGGTTATGGTAAGGGTTAGGGTTAGGTTTAGGGTTAGGGTAAGGGTAAAGGGTTACGGTTAGGGTTAGGGTTAGGGTTAGGTTTAGGTTGAGGGTTAGGGTTAGGATTACGGAAAGGATAAGGGTTAGGGTTAAGGTTAAGTTAAGGGTTAGGGTTAGGGTTAAGGTAAGGGTTAGCGTTAGGGTAATGGTAAGGGTTAGGGTTAGGTTTAGGGTTAGGGTTAGGGTAAGGGTAAGAGTTAGGGTTAGGGTTAGGGTTAGGGTTAGTTTTAGGGTTAGGGTAAGTGTAAGTGTAAGGGTTAAGGTTAGGGTTAGGGTTAGGTTTAGGTTTAGTGTTAGGGTTAGGGTAAGGGTATGGGTTAGGGTTAGGATTAGGGTTAGGGTTAGGGTAAGGGTTAGGGTTAGGATTAGGTTTAGGGTTAGGGTTAGGGTAAGGGTAAGGTTTAGGTTTAGGGTTAGGGCTAGGGTTAGGGTAAGGGTAAGGTTAGGGTTAGGGTTAGGGTTATGGTTAGGTTTAGGGTTAGGATTACGGTAAGGGGAAGTTTTAGGGTTAGGTTTAGGGTTAGGTTTAGGGTTAGGGTTAGGGTAAGGTAAGGGTTAATTTAAGGTTAGGGTTAGGGTTAGGGTGGAGGTTAGTGTTAGGGTTAGGGTTAGGGTAACGGTTAAGGTTAGGGTTAAGGTTAAGGTTAGGGTTAGGGTAAGGGTAAGGGTTAGGATTAGTGTTAGGTTTAGGGTAAGGGTAAGTTTTAGGGTTAGGTTTAGGGTTAGGTTTAGGTGTAGGTTAAGGGTAAGGGTTAGGGTTAGGGTAGAGTTAGGGTTAGGGTTAGGTTTAGGGTTAGGGTAAGTGTAAGGGTTAGGGTTAGTGTTAGGGTTAGAGTAAGGGTTAGGGTTAGGGTATTAGGGTAAGGGCAAGGGTTAGGGTTAGGTTTAGGGTTAAGGTTAGGGTTAGGGTTAGGGTTAGGTAAGGGTTAGAGTTAGGGTTAGGGTTAGGTTTAGAGTTAGATTTAGGGATAGTGTTAGGGTAAGGTTAAGGGTTAGCGTTAGGGTTAGGGTTAGGGTTAAGTTTAAGTTTAGGGTTAGGATTAGGGTTAGGGTTAGGTTTACGGTTAGTGTTAGTGTAAGGGTAAGGGTTAGGGTTAGGTTTAGGGTTAAGTTTAGGGTTAGGGTTAGGGTTATATTTTGGGTTAGGGTTAGGTTTAGGGTAAGGGTTAAGCTTAGGTTTAGGGTTAGGTTTAGGGTTAGAGTTAGGTTTAGGGTTAGAGTAAGGGTAAAGTTTAGTGTTAGGGTTAGGTTAGGTTAAGCGTTAGGGTTAGGTGTTAGTGTTAGGGTTATGGTTATGGTTAGGGTAAAGGTTAAGGTTAGGGTTAGGGTTAGGGTTAGGATTCGGGTTAGGGTAAGGGTAAGGGTTACGGTTAAGGTTAAGGTTAGGATTAGTTTTAGAGTTAGGGTTAGGGTAAGGGTAAGGGTTAGGGTTAGGATTAGGGTTAGGGTTAGGGTAAGGGTTAGGGTTAGGGTTAGGGTTAGCTTTAGGGTTAGGGTTAGGGTAAGGGTAAGGGTTAGGGTTAGAGTTAGGGTTAGGATAAGGGTAAGGGTTAGTGTTAGGGTTAGGGTTAGGCTTAGGGGTTACTGTTAGGGGTAGGGGTAGGGTTAGGGTAAGTGTAAGGGTTAGGTTTAGGGTTAGGGTTAGGTTTAGGGTAGGGTTAGTGTTAGGGTTAGGGTAAGGATAAGAGTTAGGGTTAAGGTTAGGGTTAGGGTTAGTGTTAGGGTTAGGGTTAAGGTTAGGTTTAGTGTGAAGGTAAGGGTAAGTGTTAGGTTTAGGTTTAAGGTTATGGTTAGGCTAAGAGTAAGGGTTAGGGTTAGGGTTAGGGTTATGTTTAGGGTTAGGGTTAGGGTTAGTGTAAGGGTAAGGGTTAGGGTTAAGTTTAGGGTTAGGGTTAGGTTTAGGGTTAGGGTTAGGTTTAGGGTTAGTGTAAGGGTAAGGGTTAGGGTTAGGATTAGGGTTTGGGTTAGGGTAAGTATTAGGGTTAGGGTTAGGGTTTGGTTTAGTGTTAGGGTTAGGGTAACGGTAAGGGTTAGGGTTACAGTTAGGGTTAGGTTTAGGGTTGGGGTTAAGGTTAGGGTTAGGGTTAGTG
>NW_028327391.1:316480-341480 GCF_031878675.1 Megascapheus bottae
TACCTAACCTTAACCCTAACGCTAAACTTAACCCTTACCCTTAACCTAACCCTAAACCAAACACTAACCCTAACCCTTACTCTAACACTAACCCTAACCCTAACCCTTACCCTTATTCTATCCCTAACCCTAACCCTAACACTTACACTTACGCTAACAACTACCCTAACCCTAACCCTAACCCTAAGCCTTACCTAACCCTAACCCTAACCCTTACCCTAACCCTAACCCTAACCCTGACCCTAACCTTAACGCTAACCCTAACCCAAACCCTTAACCCTACCCTAACCCTAACCCCCTAAACCTAGCCCTAACCCTAACCCTAACCCTTACCCTTACCCTAATTCTAAACCTAACCCTAACCCTAACCCTAACCCTAACGCTAACCCTAACCTTAAATCTTACCTTTACACTAAACCTAACCCTAACCCTAACCCCAAACCTTACCCTTACCCTAACCCTAACGCTAAACCTTACCCTAACAATAACCCTAACCCTAACCCCTAACCCTAACCCTAACCCTAACACTAACCCTGACCCTTACCCTAACCATAAACCTAACCCCTAACCCTAAACCTTACCCTAACCCTAACACTTACCCTTACCCTAACCCTAACCCTAACCCTAACCTTAACCCTAACCCTTATACTTACCCTAACCCTAACCCTAACCCTAACCCTAAATCTAACCCTTACCCTTACCCTTAGCCTAACCCTAAACCTAACCCTAACCCTAACCCTAACCCTTACCCTAACACTAACCCTAATTTTAACCCTAACCCTTACCATTACCCTACACTAACCCTAAACCTAAACCTAACCCTGACCCTAACCTTAACACTAACCCTTACCCTAACCCTAACTCTAAC
Source organism: Megascapheus bottae (assembly GCF_031878675.1). Lineage (NCBI taxonomy): Eukaryota > Metazoa > Chordata > Mammalia > Rodentia > Geomyidae > Megascapheus > Megascapheus bottae. The sequence continues at coordinate 317,349 of NW_028327391.1, forward strand.
CCTAACCCTAAACCTAACCCTAAACCTAACTCTTACCCTTACCTTAACCCTAACCCTAAACCTAAACCTAACCCTTACCCTTACCCTAACACTAAACCTAACCATCACCCTAACCCTAACCTTACGCTAACCCTAACCCTAACCCTTACCCTTACCCTAACCCTAACCCTAAACCTAACCATCACCCTAACCCTAACCTTACCCTAACCCTAACCCTAACCCTAACCCTAACCCTTACCCTAACACTAACCCTAATTTTAACCCTAACCCTTACCCTTACCCTACACTAACCCTAACACTAAACCTAACACTGACCCTAAACTTAACACTAACCGTTACCCTACCCTAACCCTATACCTAACCCTAACCCTAACACTAAACCTAACTCTTACCCTTACCCTAAACCTAACCCTAAATATAAACCTAACTCTTACCCTCTCCCTAACCCTAATCCTAAACCTAAACTTAGCACTAACCCTCACCCTTACCCTAATCCTAACCCTAACCCTAAAACTAATCCTAAACCTAACCCTAACCCTTAACCTAACCCTAACCCTAACCCTAACCTAACCCTTACACTTTACCTAACCCTAACCCAAACCCTAACCCTAACCCTTACTCTAACCCTACCCCTAACCGTAACCCTTACCCTTATTCTATCCCTAAACCTAACCCTAACCATTACCTAACCCTAACGCTAAACCTTACCCTAACCCTAACCCAAACCCTGCCCCTAACCTTAACACTAACCCTAACCCTAACCCTTACCCCTACCCTAACCCTAACCCTAAACCTAAACCTAACCCTTACCCTTATCCTAACACTAAACCTAACCCTAAACTTAATCCTAACCCTTATCCTTACCCTAAACCTAACCCTTACCCCCAAACTAACCCTAACCCTAACCCTAACCCTTACCCTAACCCTAACCCTAACATAACCCTTACCCTTACCCTTACCCTAACCCTAACCCTAAGCTTAACCCTAAACCTACCCTTAATCCTAACCGTTACCCTTACCCTAACCGTAACTCTTACCCCAAAACTAACACTAACCCTAACCCTAACCCTTACCCTAACCCTAACCCTAACATAACCCTTACCCTTACCCTAACCCTAACCCTAAGCTTAACCCTAAACTTAACCCTCATCCTAACCCTTAACCTTACCCTAACCCTAACCCTTACCCCAAAACTAACCCTAACCCTAACCCTAAACCTAACCCCAAACCTAACACTGTCCCTAACCCTAACCCTTACTCTTAACCTATCCTAACCTAAACCTAACCCTAACCGTAACCCCTAACCCTAACTCTAACCGTATACCTTACCCGTATCATAACCCTAACCCTAACCTTAATGCTAAACCTAACCCTACCCTAACACTTACCCTAACCCTAACCCTAACCCTAATCCTTACCGTAACTCTAACCCTAACCTTAACCCTTACACTTTCCCTAACCCTAACCCAAAGCCTAACCCTAACTCTTACCCTAACCCTAACCCTAACCCTTACCCTTATCCTATCACTAACCCTAACCCTAACATTTACCCTTACCCTAACCCCTACCCTAACCCTAACCCTAACCCTTACCGTAACCCTAACCCTAACCCTAACCCTCACCTTAACCCTAACACTAAACCTAAACCTTACCCCTCACCTAACCCTTACCCTAAACCTAATCCTAACCCTAAACCTAACCCTAACCTTAACCCTAACCCTAACCCTTACCCTAACCCTAAAACCTAACCCTTAACCTAACCCTAATCCTAACCCTAAACCTTACCCTAAACCTAACCCTAACCCTAACTCTTACCCTTACCCTAACCCTAAACCTAACCTAAACCTAACCCTAACACCTACCCTTACCCTAACCCTAACCCTAACCTAAACCTTAAACTTACACTAACCCTAACCTTAACCCCAACACTAAACCTAATCCTAACTCTAACCCTAACCCTTACCCTTACCCTAACCCTAACCCTAAACCTAACCATCACCCTAACCCTAACCTTACCCTAACCCTAACCCTAATCCTAACCCTAACCCTTACACTTTCCTAACCCTAACCCTAACCCGAAAAATAACCGTTACGCTAACCCTAACCCTAACCCTAAAACTAAGCCTTACCCTTACCCTCACCTTAAACCTAAACCTAACCCTAACCCTAATCCTAACCCTTACCGTAACCCTAACGCTAATTTTAACCCTAACACTTACAATTACCCTAACCCTAACCCTAAATCTAACCCTTATCCTTACCCTAAGCCTAACCATAAACCTAACCCTAACCCTAACCCTAACCCTTACCCTAACACTAACCCTAATTTTAACCCTAACCTTACCCTTACCCTACACTAACCCTAACACTAAACCTAACACTGACCCTAAACTTAACACTAACCATTACCCTACCCTAACCCTATACCTAACCCTAACCCTAACACTAAACCTAACTCTTACCCTTACCCTAAACCTAACCCTAAATATAAACCTAACTCTTACCCTCTCCCTAACCCTAACCCTAAACCTAAACTTAGCACTAACCCTTACCCTTACCCTAATCCTAACCCTAACCCTAAAACTAATCCTAAACCTAACCCTAACCCTTAACCTAACCCTAACCCTAACCCTAACCTAACCCTTACACTTTACCTAACCCTAACCCAAACCCTAACCCTAACTCTTACTCTAACCCTACACCTAACCGTAACCCTTACCCTTATTCTATCCCTAAAACTAACCCTAACCATTACCTAACCCTAACGCTAAACCTTACCCTAACCCTAACCCAAACCCTGCCCCTAACCTTAACACTAACCCTAACCCTAACCCTTACCCCTACAATAACCCTAACCCTAAACCTGACCCAAACCCAAACCCTAACCCTTGCCCTTACCCTAACCCTAACACTAAACCTAACACTAACCCAAACCCTAACCCTATCCTTAACCCTTACACTTACCCTAAAACTAACCCTAAACCTAAGCCTAAACCTAACCCTAAACCTAACCCCTAACCCTAAACCTAACCCTAACTCTTACCCTTACCCTAACGCTAACCTTTACCCTAACCCTTACCCTTACCCTTACCCTAACCCTAACCCTTACCCAAACCCTAACACTAACCCTAACCTAACGCTTACCCTAAAGCTAACCCTAACCCTAACCCTTGTCCTTACCCTAACCCTAACACTAAACCTAACACTAAACCTAACCCTAACCCTAACCTTAACCATTACCCTTACCCTAACCCTAACCCTAAACCTACCCTAACACTATCCCTAAATCTAATCCCTAACCCTAACCCTAACTTTTACCCTTATCCTATCCCTAACCCTAACCCTAACCCTTAACCTAACCCCTACCCTCACCCTAACCCTAACCCTTACCCTTACCCTAACCCTAACGCTAACCCTAACCCTTACACTCACCCTAACCCCTATCCTAACCCTAACACTAACCTTAACCCTATGGTAACGGTATCCCTAACCCTAACCTTAACCCTAATCCTTACCCTTACCCTAACCCTAAACCAACCCATAACCCTAACCCTTACCCTTACTCTAACCCAAACCCTAACGGTAACCTCTACCCTTACACTAACCCTAAACCTAACCCTAATCCTAAACCTAACCTTAAACCTAACCATTACCCTTACCCTAACCCTAAACTTAACCCTAACCCTACCTCTTAACCTAACCTTAACCCTAAACCTTATCCTTTCCCTAACCCTAACCCTAACACTAACACTAAACCTAACCCTAACCCTAAACCTAACACTTACCCTTACCCAAACCGTACCCTAAACCTAAACCTAACCCTTAACCTTACCCTTACCCTAACCATAACACTAACCCTAACCTTAACCCTAACCCTTACCCTTACCCTAATCCTAACCCTAACCCTAAAACTAACCCTAACCCAACCCTAACCCTTAGCCTAACCCTAACCCTAACCCTAACCTGACAATTACCCTTACCCTAACCCTAACCCTAACCTTAACCCTAAACCTAACCCTCACCCAAACCCTTTCCCTTACCCTAACCCTAACCCTAAACCTAACCCCAACCCTAACCCTATCCCTAACCCTAACCCTTACTCTTAACCTAACCTAACCCTAAACCTAACCCTAACCGTAACCCCTAACCCTAACTCTAACCCAAAACCTTACCCTTACCATAACCCTAACACTAAACTTAATGCTAAACCTAACCCTAACCCTATCCCTAAACCTAACCCTTACCCTTACCCTAACCCTAACCCTAACCCTTACCCTAACCATAACCCTAACCCTTACCCTAACCCTAACCCTAACCCTTACCCTAACCATAACCCTAACCCTAATCCTTACCCTAACCCTAACCCTAACCCTAATCTTATCACTTACCCTTTCCCTAACCCTAACCCAAACCGTAACCCTAACCCTTACCCTAACCCTAACCCTAACCCTAACCCTTACCCTTATCCTATCCCTAACCCTAACCCTAACACTTACTCTTACCCTAACACTTACCCTTACCCTAACCCTAAACCTAACCCTAACCCTAACCCTAACCCTTACCCTTACCCTTACCCTAACCCTAACGCTAAACCTTAACCTTACCCAAACCCTAAACTTAACCCCAACACTAAACCTAACCCTAATCCTAACCCTAACTCTTACCCTTACCTAACCCTAACCCTAAAACTAACATTTACCCTAACCCTTACCCTAACACTAACCATAATCCTAAACCTTATCCTAACCATAAACCTAACACTAAACCTAACCCCTAACCCTAAACCTTAACCTAAACCTAACCCTTATCCTTACCCTAACCCTCAACCTAACTCTACCCCTACCCCTAACCCTAACCGTAACCCTAACCCTAACCCTAACCCTAACCTTAAACCTAACCCTAACCCTAACCCTAACCCTTACCCTTACCCTAACCCTAACCCTAAACCTTAACCTTACCCTAGCCCTAACCTTAACCCCAACATTAAACCTAACCCTAAACCTAACCCTAACCCTTACCCTTACCCTAACCTAACCCTAACCCTAAACCTTATCTTTACCCTAACGCTAACCCTAACCCTTACCCTTAACCTTACCCTAACCCTAAACATAACCCTAACCCTAACCCTAACCCTTACCCTTATCCTTACCCTTACCCTAACCCTAACCCTAACCCTAAACCTAACCCTAACTCTAATTCTAACCCTTACCCTACCACTAACCCTAATTTTAACCCTAATACTTACCCTTACTCTAACCCTAACCCTAACCCAAAACCTAACCCCTACCCTAACCCTAACAGTAAACCTAACCCTTACGGAAACCGTATCGCTAACCCCAAACCTAACCCTAACCCTTACCCTTACCCTTACCCTAAACCTCACCCTAACCCGAACCCTAACCCTAAAGCTAACCCTAACCCTGAATCTAACCCTTACCTTAAACCTAACCCTAATCCTAACCCTTACCCTTACCCTAACCCTAAAGCTAAACCTTCCCTAACAATAACCCTAACTATAACACCTAACCCTAACCCTAACCCAACCGTGACCCTTACTCTAACCCTAACCCTAAAACTAACCCTAACCCTTACCCTAACCATAAACCTAACCCCTAAACCTAACCCTTACCCTAACCCTAACCCTAACCCTTACCCTAAGCCTAACCCTAACATTAACCCTAACCTAACCCTAAACCTAACCCTAACCCCTACCCTTACACTATCCCTAAACCTAACTCTAACCCTAACCCTAACCCTAACCCTCACCGTATCCTTAACACTTACCCTAACGCTAAACGTAATTTTAACCCTAACACTTACCCTTACCCTAACCCTAACGCTAAACCTAACCGTAACCCTAACAGTAACACTAACCCTTATCTTTACGCTACCCCTAACCCTAAACCTAACCCTAACACTAACCCTAACACCTAACCTAACCCTTACCCTAACCCTAACCCTTACCCTTACTCTAACCCTAACCCTAACCCTAACCCTAACCCTTACCCTAACACTAACCCTAACCCTAACCTTAAACCTAAACCTAAACCTAATTCTAACCCTAACTCTAACCCTAACCCTAACCTTAAACCTTACCCTTTACCTAACCCTAACCCAAACCCTAATGCTAATCCCTACCCTAATCATAACCCTAAACCTAACCCTTACCCTTATCCCTTACCCTTATCCTATTCCTAACCCTAACCCTAACACTTATCCTTACCCTAACCCCTACCCTAACCCTAATCCTAACCCTTACCCTAAACCTAACCCTAACCCTTACCCTAACCCTAACCCTAACCCTGACCATATCCTTAACCATAACCCTAACGTTAACCCTTACCCCTACCCTAACCCTAACCCTAAACCTACCCTAAACCTAACCCTGACCCTAAGCTTACCCTAACCCTAACCCTAAACCTTGCCCTTACCCTAACCCTAATATTAAACCTAAAACTAACCCTAACCCTAAACCTAAAATAAACCTTACCCTTACCCTAAACCTAACCCTAAACCTAAACCTAACTCTAACCCTAAACCTAACCCCTACCCCTAAACCTAACCTAACCCTTACCCTAACCATAACCCTAACCCTTACCCTAACCCTAACCCTAACCCTTACCCTAACCATAACCCTAACCCTAATCCTTACCCTAACCCTAACCCTAACCCTAATCTTATCACTTACCCTTTCCCTAACCCTAACCCAAACCGTAACCCTAACCCTTACCCTAACCCTAACCCTAACCCTAACCTTACCCTTATCCTATCCCTAACCCTAACCCCTAACACTTACTCTTACCCTAACACTTACCCTTACCCTAACCCTAAACCTAACCCTAACCCTAACCCTAACCCTTACCCTTACCCTTACCCTAACCCTAACGCTAACCTTAACCTTACCCAAACCCTAAACTTAACCCCAACACTAAACCTAACCCTAATCCTAACCCTAACTCTTACCCTTACCTAACCCTAACCCTAAAACTAACATTTACCCTAACCCTTACCCTAACACTAACCATAATCCTAAACCTTATCCTAACCATAAACCTAACACTAAACCTAACCCCTAACCCTAAACCTTAACCTAAACCTAACCCTTATCCTACCCTAACCCTCAACCTAACTCTACCCCTACCCCTAACCCTAACCGTAACCCTAACCCTAACCCTAACCCTAACCTTAAACCTAACCCTAACCCTAACCCTAACCCTTACCCTTACCCTAACCCTAACCCTAAACCTTAACCTTACCCTAGCCCTAACCTTAACCCCAACATTAAACCTAACCCTAAACCTAACCTAACCCTTACCCTTACCCTAACCTAACCCTAACCCTAAACCTTATCTTTACCCTAACGCTAACCCTAACCCTTACCCTTAACCTTACCCTAACCCTAAACATAACCCTAACCCTAACCCTAACCCTTACCCTTATCCTTACCCTTACCCTAACCCTAACCCTAACCCTAAACCTAACCCTAACTCTAATTCTAACCCTTACCCTACCACTAACCCTAATTTTAACCCTAATACTTACCCTTACTCTAACCCTAACCCTAACCCAAAACCTAACCCCTACCCTAACCCTAACAGTAAACCTAACCCTTACGGAAACCGTATCGCTAACCCCAAACCTAACCCTAACCCTTACCCTTACCCTTACCCTAAACCTCACCTAACCCGAACCCTAACCCTAAAGCTAACCCTAACCCTGAATCTAACCCTTACCTTAAACCTAACCCTAATCCTAACCCTTACCCTTACCCTAACCCTAAAGCTAAACCTTCCCTAACAATAACCCTAACTATAACACCTAACCCTAACCCTAACCCAACCGTGACCCTTACTCTAACCCTAACCCTAAAACTAACCCTAACCCTTACCCTAACCATAAACCTAACCCCTAAACCTAACCTTACCCTAACCCTAACCCTAACCCTTACCCTAAGCCTAACCCTAACATTAACCCTAACCTAACCCTAAACCTAACCCTAACCCCTACCCTTACACTATCCCTAAACCTAACTCTAACCCTAACCCTAACCCTAACCCTCACCGTATCCTTAACACTTACCCTAATGCTAAACGTAATTTTAACCCTAACACTTACCCTTACCCTAACCCTAACGCTAAACCTAACCGTAACCCTAACAGTAACACTAACCCTTATCTTTACGCTACCCCTAACCCTAAACCTAACCCTAACACTAACCCTAACACCTAACCTAACCCTTACCCTAACCCTAACCCTTACCCTTACTCTAACCCTAACCCTAACCCCTAACCTTAACCCTTACCTAACACTAACCCTAACCCTACCTTAAACCTAAACCTAAACCTAATTCTAACCCTAACTCTAACCCTAACCCTAACCTTAAACCTTACCCTTTACCTAACCCTAACCCAAACCCTAATGCTAATCCCTACCCTAATCCATAACCCTAAACCTAACCCTTACCCTTATCCTATTCCTAACCCTAACCCTAACACTTATCCTTACCCTAACCCCTACCCTAACCCTAATCCTAACCCTTACCCTAAACCTAACCCTAACCCTTACCCTAACCCTAACCCTAACCCTGACCATATCCTTAACCATAACCCTAACGTAACCCTTACCCCTACCCTAACCCTAACCCTAAACCTAACCCTAAACCTAACCCTGACCCTAAGCTTAACCCTAACCCTAACCCTAAACCTTGCCCTTACCCTAACCCTAATATTAAACTAAAACTAACCCTAACCCTAAACCTAAAATAAACCTTACCCTTACCCTAAACCTAACCCTAAACCTAAACCTAACTCTAACCCTAAACCTAACCCCTACCCCTAAACCTAACCCTAACTCTTACCCTTATCCTATCCCTAACCCTAAACCTAAAACTTACCCTTACCCCTATCCCCTACCCTAACCCTAACCCTAACCCTTACCCTAAAACTAATCCTACCCTAAAACTTACCCATACCCTAACCCTAAACCTAACCCTAACCCTAACCCTAACCCTAAACCTTACTCTAATCCTTACCCTTACGCTAACCCTAACCCTAAACCAAACCATAACCCTAACCCTAACCCTAACCCTAAACATAACCCTAACCCTAAACCTAACCTTGCCCTTACGCTAAATCTAACCCTAAACCTAACCCTAAACCTAACCCTAACACTAACCTAACCCATAACCCTAACCCTAACCCTAAACTTTACCCTTACCCTAACCCTAACACTAACCAGAACACTTACCCTAACCCTAACCCTAAACCTAACCCTTACCCTTACCCTAACCCTAACCCTAAGCATAATACTTACCCTAACCCTAACCCTAAACCTAACCCTTACCCCTTACCCTAACCCTAACCCTAACCCTAACCCTTACCCTAATCCTAACCCTAACCCTTACACTAACCCTAACCCTAACCCTAACCCCTAACCCTAACCCTATCCCTTAACCTAACCCTAACCCTAACCCTTACCCTACCCTAACCCTAAACCTACCCCTAAGCCTAACCCTAACCCTAACATTAATGCTTAGCTTATCCTAACTCTAACCCTAACCCTAACCCTAACCCTTTCCCTTACCCTTGCCCTAACCCTAAACCTAACATTAACCCTACGCCTAACCCCTAACCATAACCCTTACCCTTATCCTAACCCTAACCCTACCCCTAACCCTAACCTTTACACTTACCCTTACCCTAAACCCTACCCTAAGCCGAATGCTAACCCTAACCATAACCCTAACCCTAACCCTAACCCTAACCCTTACCCTTACCCTAACACTAAACCTAACCTTAACCCTACCCCTCACCCTAAGCCTTACCCTTATCCTAACCCTAACCCTAACCCTAACCCTAAACCTTACCCATACCCTAAACCTAACCCAAACCCTTACACTAAACCTAAACCTAACTCTAACCCTTACCCTTCCCTTAACCCTAACCCTAACCCTAACCCTTACCTTACCCTAACGCTAACCCTAACCCTAACACTAACCCTAAGCTTTACCCTTAACCTAACCCTAAGGCTAACCTTAACCCCAACCCTAAACCTAACCCAAACCCTAACCCTAACCCTTACCCTTACCCTAACCCTAAACCTAACCCTAACCGTAAGCCTAACCCTTACCCTAACCCAAACCCTAATTCTAAACCTAACCCTTACCCTTACCCTAACCCTAACCCTAAACCTAAACCTATCCCTAACCCTAACCCTTACCCTTAGCCTAACCCTAACCTAAACCTAATCTAACCCTTTCCCTTACCCTCACCCTAACACTAACCTTAATCCTAACCCTAACCCTAACCCTTACACTTACCCTAACCCTAAACCTAACCTTAACCCTAACCCTAACCCTAACCCTTACCCTTACCCTAACCCTAACCCCAACCCTAACCCTAAACCTTACACTTACCCTAACCCTAACCTTAACCCTTACCCTAAACCTAACCCTAAACCTAACCCTACCCTTACCCTTATCTTAACCCTAACCCTAACCCTAAAACTTACCCTTACCCTAACGCTAACCCTAACCCTAACCCTAACCCTAACCCTAACATATATCCTTACCCTAACCCTATCACTAACCGTAACCATAACCCTAAGCCTAACCCTCACCCTAAACCTAACCCTAATCTTTACCCTTACCCGAACCCTAACCCTAAACTTAACCCCAACCCTAAACCTAACCCTTACCCTAACCCTAACCCTTACCCTTACCCTAAACCTAACCCTAAACCTAACCCTAACCCTAACTCTAAACCTTTACACTAACCCTTACCCTAACCCTAACTCTAACCTTAACCATAACCCTTACCCTTACCCTAACCCTAACCCTAACCCTAACCCTAAAACTCGCCCTTACCCTAAGTCTAACCCCTAACCCTAACACTTACCCCTTACCCTAACCCTAACCCTAAGCCTAACCCTAACACTTATCATTACCCTAACCCTAACCCTAAACCTTACCATTACCCTAACACTTACCCTAAACCTAACCCTAAACCTAAACCTAACCCTAACCCTAAACCTTGCCCTTACCCTAACCCTAACAATAAACCTCACCTTAAACCTAACCCTAACTCCTAACCCTAACCTTTACCTTACCCTAACACTAACCCTAACCCTAACCCTAACCAAAACACTTACCCTAACCCTAACCCAAACCCTTACCCTTACCTTACCCTAACCCTAAACACAAATCTAACCCTAACCCTAACCCTTACCCTTACCCTTAGCCTAACCCTAACCCTATCCCTAACCCTAAACCTTACCCTTACCCTAACCTAACCCTAACCCTTACCCTAACCTAACCCTAACCCTAACAGTAAAACTAACCTAACTCTAAAACCTAAACCTAACTCTAACCCTAGCCCTTACTCTAACCCTAACCTTAACCCCAAATCTACACCTAAACCTAACCCTAACCCTAACCCTTACCCTAACACTAATCCTAATTTTAACCCTAACCTGTAACCTTACTCTAACTCTAACCTATCCCTTACCCTAACCCTAACCCTAAGCCTAAGCCTTACCCTAACCCTAAATCTAACACTAACCCATAAACCTTACCCTAACCATAAGCCTAACTCTAAACCTAACCCTTACCCTAACCCTAACCCTACCCCTAACCCTAACCCCTACCCTTACACTAACCCTACCCCTAACTCTAACGCTAACCCTAACCCTAAAACTAACCCTTACCCTAACCCTAACCCTAACCCAAACCCTTACCCTTAACCTAACCCTAACCCTAACCCTAACCCTAAACCTAACCCTTACCCTTTCCCTAACCTTAACACTAAACCTAACCCTAACCCTAATCCTAACCCTTACCCTACGCTAACCCTAATTTTAAACCCTAACACTTACCCTTACCCTAACCCTAACCCTAACCCTAAACGTAACCCTAACAGTAACACTAACCCTTACCTCTACCCTAACTCTAACGCTAAACCTAACCTAACACTAACCCTAACACCTATCCCTAACCCTTACCCTTACCCTAAGCCTTACCCTTACTCTAACCGTAATCCTAACCCTAACCCCGAACACTTACCCTAACCCTAACTCTAACCCTAACCCTAAAGCTAAAACTAAACCTAACCCTAACCCTAACCCTAACGATAATCCTTACCCTATCCCTTACCCTAACCCTAAACTTTACCCTTACCCTTTACCTAACCCTAACCCAAACCCTAACGCTAACCCTTACCCTAACCCAACCCTAACCCTAACCCTTACCCTATCCTATCCCTAACCCTAACCCTAAAACTTACCCTTACCCTATCCCGTACCCTAACCCTAACCCTAACCCTAAACCTACCCCTAACCCTAACCCTTACCCTACCCCCTAAACCTAACCTTTACTGAAACCCTAACCCTAACCCTGACCGTAACCTTAACCCTAACCCTAACACTAACCCTTACCCCTACGCTAACCCTAACCCTAACCCTAACTCTAACTTAACCCTAACCCTAACCCTAACACTTGCCCTTACCCTAACCCTAACACTAAAACTAAAACTAACCCTAACCCTACCTAACTTTAAAGCCTTACTCTTACCGTAAACCTAACCCTAAAGCTAACCCTAAATCTAACCCTAAACCTAACCCCTAACCCTAAAGCTAACCCTAACTCTTACCCTTATCCTATACCTAAACCTATCCCTAACACTTACCCTTACCCTAACCCCTACCCTAACCCTAACCCTTACCCTAAACCTAATCCTAACCCTAACAGTTACGCTTAGCCTAACCCTAAACCTAACCCTAACCCTAACCCTAACCCTTAACGCTTACCCTAACCCGAACCCTAAACCTAACCATAACCCTAACCCTAACCCTTACCCTAACCCTAACCCTAATCCTAAACCTAACTCTTACCCTTACCTAACCCTAACTCTAACCCTAAAACTATCCTTTACCCTAAACCTTACCCTAACCCTAACCGTAACCCTAAACCTTATCCTAACCCTAAACCTAACCCTAAACCTAACCCCTAACCCTAAACCTTAACCTAACTCTAACCCTAACCCTAACCCTAACACTTATCCTTACCCGAACCCTAAACCTAACTCTACCCCTAACCCTAACAATAACCCTAACCCTAAACCCAACCCTAACCCTAACCCTAACCTTAAACCTAACCCTAACCCTAACCCTAACCCTTACCCTTACCCTTACCCTAACCCTAACCCTAAACCTTACCTTACCTTACCCCTAACCTTAACCCCAACATTAAACCTAACCCTAAACCTAACCCTAACCCTTACCCTTACCCTAACCCGAACCCTAAACCTAACCATAACCTAACCCTATCCCTTACCCTAAACCTAACACTAATCCTAACCCTAACTCTTACCCTTACCTAACCCTAACCCTAACCCTAAAACTAACCTTACCCTAACCCTTACCCTAACCCTAACCGTAACCCTAAACCTTATCCTAACCCTAAACCTAACCCTAACCCTAACCCTAACCCTTAGCCTTACCCTAACCCCTAACCTTAACTCTACCCCTAACCCTAAACCTAACCCTAACCCTAATCGTAACCCTAACCCTAACCCTAACCTTAAACCTAACCCTAACCCTAACCCTAACCCTTACCCTTAACCTTACCCTAACCCTAAACCTAACCCTAACCCTAACCCTAACCCTAACCTTAATCCTAACCCTAACTCTAACCCTTGCCCTTACCCTAACCCTAACCCTAACCTAACCCTAATCCGAACCCTAACCCGTGCCCTTACATTAACCCTAAACCTAACCCTAACCCTAACCCTTACCTAACTGTAAACCTAACCCTAACCCTTCCCCTAACCCTAACCCTAACCCTAACCCTTACCCTAACCCTTACCCTAACACTAACCCTAACCCTTAACCTAAACATAACCCTAACCCTAACCCTAACCCTTAACCCTAACCCTAACCCTAACCCTAACACTAACCTCTTCCATTACACTAACCCTAATCCTAACTCTAACCCTAACCCAAACCCTAACCCTAACAGTAACCCTTACCATAACCCTAAACCTAACCCTAACCCTTACCCTTACCCTAACCCTAACCCTAACCCTAAACCTAAACCTAACCATTACCCTTACCCTAACCCTAACCCTAAACCTAACCCTTACACTTACCCTGACCCTAACCCTAAACCTAACCCTAACCCTGATCCTAACCCTTACCCTAACGCTAACACTAATTTTAACCCTAACAGTTCCCCTTACCCTAACCCTAACTCTAACCCTAACCCTAAACCTAACCCCTAACCTTAACCCTTAACCTAACCCTATCCATAACCCTAACCCCTTACCCTTAACCCTAACCCTAAACCTAACTCTAACACTAACCCTAACCCTAACCCTAAACCTTACCCTAAACCTAAACCTAACCCTAACCCTAACCCGGACCTTAACCCGAACCCTAACCCTAACCCTAACCCTTACCCTTACCCTTACCTTAACCCTAAACCTATCCCTAAACCTAATCCTAACCCTAACCTTAACCCTAACCCTAACCCTAACCCTTGCCTTTTCCCTAACCATAACCCTAAACCTAACCCCTAACCCTTACCCTAACCATAAGCCTAACCCTAATCCTAACCCTTACCCTAACCCTAACCCTTACCCTTACCCTAACCCTAACACTAAACCTAACCCTTACCTTTACCCTCACCTTAAACTTAAACCTAACCCTAACCCTAAATCTAACCCTTACCCTAACCCAAACCCTAATTTTAACCCTAACACTTACCCTTACCCTAACCCTAACCCTAACCCTAAACCTAACCCCAACTCTAACCTTAACACTAAACCTTACCCTTACCCTAACCCTAACCCTAATCCTAACCCTAACAATAACCCTAACACCTATACCTAACCCTTACCCTAACCCTAACCCTTACCTTTACTCTAACCCTAACCCTAACCCTAACCCGATCCCTTACCCTAACCCTAACCCTAACCCTAAACCTAACCCTAACCCTAACCCTAACCCTAAACCTAACCCTAACCCTAACCTTAATCCTTACCCTAACCCTACCCTTAACCCTTACCCTTTACTTAACCCTAACCCAAACACTAAACCTAACCCTTACTCTAACCCTAACCCTAATTCTAACCCTTACACTTATTCTATACGTATCCATAATTCTAACACTTACCCATACCCTAACCCCTACCATAACCCTTAACCTAACCCTAACCCTTACCCTAGCCAAACTCTAACTCTTACCCTAAAATCTAACCCTGACCCTAAACTTAACCCTAACACTAACCCTAACACTTCCACCTACCCTAACCCTAACCCGAACCCTAAACCTAACCCTAACCGTAACCCTAACCCTAACCTTAACCCTAACCCTACCCCTAACCCTTGCCCTTACCCTAACCCTAACACTAAACCTAACACTAACCCTAAACCTAACCATAACCTTAACCCTTACTCTTACCCTAAACCTAAATCTAAACCTAAGACTAACCCTAACCCTAAACCTAACCCCTAACCCTAACCCTAACCCTAAGTCTTACCCTTATCCTATCCCTAACCCTAACCCTAACACTTACCCTTACCCTAACCCCTACCCTAAAACTAACCCTAACCCTAAACTTTACCCTAAACCTAACCCGAACCCTAACCTTACCCTTACCCTAACCCTAAACCTAACCCTAACCCTAACCCTAACCCTTCCTTATCCTTACCCTTACACTAACCCTAACCCTAAACCTAACCTTAAACCCTAATCGTAACCCTTACCCTAACACTAACCCTAATTTTAACCCTACCACTTACCCTTACCCTAACCCTAACCCTAACCCTAACCTTAACACTAACCCTTACCCAAGCCTAACCCTAAACCTAACCCTAACACTAACCTTAACACCTTACCCTAACTATTACCCAAACCCTAACCCTAACCATAACCCTAACACTAACACTAACTTCTAAACCTAACCCTAACCATAACCCTAACCCCTAATCCTAACCCTAACCCTAACCCTTACCCTTAACCTTACCCTAACCCTTACCCTAACCCTAACCCTAAACCTAACCCTAACCCTAATCCTAACCCTTACCCTTTTCCTTACGCTTACCCTAATCCTAACCCTAAACCTAACCCTAACTCTAATTCTAACCCTTACCCTAACACTAACGGTATTTTAACCCTAATACTTACCCTTACTCTAACCCTAACCCTAACCCAAAACCTAACCCCTACCCTAACCCTAACAGTAAACCTAACCCTTACGGTAACCGTATCCCTAACCCTAACCCTAACCCTAACCCTTACCCTTACCCTTACCCTAAACCTCACCGCTAACCCGAACCCTAACCCTAACGCTAACCCTAACCCTGAATCTAACCCTTACCCTAACCTAACCCTAACCCTAATTTTTACCCTTACCCTAACCCTAACCCTAAACTTAACCCCAAACTTAAAACTAACCCTTACCCTAACCCTAAACTTTACCCTTACCCTAACCCTAACAATAAACCTACCCCTAACCCTAACCCTAACTCTAACCCTTACCCTAACCATTAACCTAACCGTAACCCTAACCTTAAACCTAACCCCTACCCATACCCTTACCCTAACCTAACCCTAATCCTAACCCTAACACTTGCCCTTACCCTAACCCTAACCCTAAACCTTACCCTTACCCTAACACTAACCTAAACCTAACCCTAACCCTAACTCTAAACCTTACCCTAACCATTAACCTAACCGTAACCTAACCTACCTAACCCTACACCCTACCCCACCCATATACCCTTACCCTAACCCTAACCCTAATCCTAACCCTAACACTTACCCTTACCCTAACCCTAACCCTAAACCTTACCCTTACCCTAACACTAACCCTAAACCTAACCCTAACCCTAAACTTAAACCTAACCCTAAGCCTAACCCTTGCCCTTACACTAACCCTAACCCTAAACCTCACCCTAACCCTAACCCTAACCCCCTAACCCCAAACCTAACCCTAACCTTTACCCTTACCCTAACACTAACCCTAACCGTAACCCTAACCAGAACACTCACACTAATCCTAACCCTAAACCTAACCCTTACTCTTACCCTTAACCCTAACCCTAAACCTAACCCTAACCCTAACCCTAACCCTAACCCTAAACCTAACCCTAATCCTACCTAACCCTAACCCTTACCCTTACCTTAACCCTAACCGTAATCCTAACCCTAACCGTAGCACATACCCATACCCTAACCCTAAACCTAACCCTACCGTAACCCTAAGCTAACCCTAATCCTAGAGCTAACCCTAACCCTAACCCTTACCCTAACCAAACTTTAACCCCCAACACTACACCTAACCCTAACCCTAACCCTAACCCTTACACTTACCCTAACTCTAACCCTAAACATAACCCTAACCCCTAACCATAACAATAACCCTAACACTTACCCTAACCCTAATCCTAACCCTAACTCTTACCCTTACCCCTAACCCTAACTCTAAACTAATCCCAACCCTAACCTTTACCCTACCATACCCTTACCCTTACCCTAACCCTAAACCTAACTCTAACCCTCAACCTAACCCTAACCCTTAGCCTAACCCTAACCCTAACCCTTACCTTAACCCTAACCCTAACCCTAACCCTAACATTTACCCTAAACTTAACCCTAAACTTTTACCCTTACCGTAAACACTGACCTAACCTAACCCTCACCCTAACCCCTAACCTAAACCTAACCCTAACCCAAACCCTTGCCCTTACACTAACCCCTAACATTAAACCTCATCCCAACCCTACGCTAAACCCTAACCCTAACCCAAACCCTAACCTTTACCCTTACCCTAACACTAACCCTAAACCCTAACCCTAACCAGAACACTTACCCTACCCCTAAACCTAACCCTTACCCTGACCCTTTCCCTAACCCTAAAACTAACCCTAACGCTAACCCTAACCCTTACCCTTACCCTTAGCCTAACCCTAACCCTAACACTAAACCTTATCCTTACCCTAAACCTAACCCTAAACCTTACCCTAAACCTAACCCTAATCCTAACACTAACCCTAACCCTAACCTTTACACTTACCTTAACCCTAACCCTAACCCTAACCCTAACACTATCACATACCCTTACCCTAACCCTAACCCTAATCCTAACCGTAACCCTAAACCTAACCCTAAACCTAAATCTAAACCTAACCCTAACCCTTACCCTAACCCTAAACTTAACCCCAACACTACCCCTAAACCTAACCCTAACCCTTACCCTTACACCTAAACCCTAACACTAAACATAACCCTAACCTTACCCCTAACCTTTCCCTTACCCTAACCCTAACCTTAACCCTAACCCTTACCCTTACCCTAACACTAACACTAACACTTATCCTAACCCTAACCCAAGCCCTAACCCTAACACTTACCCCTAACCCGAACCCTAACCCTAACACTAACCTTACCCTTACGCTAACCCTAAACCTAACTCTAACACTAAACGTAATACTAACCCTAAGCCTAACCCTTACCCTAAGCCTAACCCTAACACTTACCCTAACAAAGCCTAACCCTAACCCTAACCTTAACACTAACTCTAACCCTAACCCTTACCATTACACTAACCCTAACCCTAAACCTAACCCTAACCCTAATCCTAACCCTAGCCTTAACCCTAACCCTAACCCTAACCCTTGCGCTTACCCTAACTCTAACAATAAACCTAACACTAACTCTAAAACTAACACTAACCCTAACGCTAACCCTTACCCTTACCCTAACATTAACCCTAAACCTAACCCTAACCCTAATCCTAACCCCTAACCCTAACCCTAACACTAACCCCTAACCCTAACCCTAACCCTAACCCTTACACTAAACCTAACCCTAAACCTCACCCTAAACCTGACCCTAACCCTAACCCTAACCCTTACCCTTACCGTAACACTAACCATAACCCTAAACCTTACCCTTACCCTAAAACTTACCCTAACCCTAACCCTAACCCTAACCCTTACCCTTACCCTAACCCTAACCCTAATCTTAACCCCAACACTAAACCTAACCCTAATCCTAACCCTAACACTTACCCTAACCCTAATCCTAAGCTTAACACTAACCCTAAGCCTTACCCTTACCCTAACCCTAACCCTAACCCTTAATCTAACCTAACCCCAACCCTAACCCTTACCCTTACTCTAACCCTAACCCTAAACCAAACCCTAACACTTACCCTAAACATAATCCTAACCCTTACCTAACCCTGAGCCTAACCCTAACCATTAACCCTAACACTGAACCTAGCCCTAACCCTAACCCTAACCCTTACCCTAACCCTAAATGTAACTCTAACCCTAACCATAACCCTCACCTTAACCCTAAACCTAACACTAACCCTAACCCTTACCCTTACCCTAAACCTAACCTTAAACCTAACCTTAACCCTAACACTAACCCCTAAACCTAACACTTAACCTAACCCTAAACCCTAAACCTTATTCTAACCCTAACCCTAACCCTAACCCTAACCTTTACCCTAACCCTAACCCTAACCCTAACCCTTTCTCTTACGCTAACCCTAAACCGAACCATAACCCTAACCCTAACCCTAACCCTTACCCTTACCCTAACCCTAACCCTAACCCTAAACCTTAACCTCACCCTGAACCTAAACCTAACCCTTAAGCTAAACCTAACCCTAACCCTAACCCTAACTCTTACCCTTACCTTAACCCTAACACTAAACCTTACCTTTACCCTAACGCTAACCTAACCCTAACACAACTCTTACCCTAACCCTAAGCCTAAACCTAACCCAAAACGTAAACCTAACCCTAAACCTAACCTTAACCCTAACCCTTTCCCTAAACCTAACCCTAACCCTAACACTAACACTAACCCTAACCTTAACCCTAAACCTAACGCTAACCCCTAATCCTTACCCTTACCCTAAACCTATCCCTAACCCTAACACTTAAACTTACCCTAAACCTAACCCTAAACCTAACCCTAAACATAACCTTAACATAATCCTACCCTGACCCTTGCCCTTACTCTAACCCTAACCCTAACCCATAACCCTTACACTTACCCTAACCCTAAACCTAACCCTAACCCTAACCCTAAACCTAACCCTCACCCTTACCCTTACCCTACACCTAAACCTAACCCTAACCCTAACCCTAAATCTTACTCTAACCCTAAACCTAACACTAATCCAACCCTTACCCTTACCATAACCCTAACCCTAACCCTAACACTAACCCTAACACTTACCCTAATCTTAACCATAACCCTAACATCTAACCTAACCCTAACCCTAACCCTAACCCTTACACTAACCCTAACCCTAAACCTAACCCTAACCATTACTCTTACCCTAACCCTAAACCTATCCATAACCCTAACCCTAACCCTAACCCTTACCATAACCATAACCCTAACCCTAACCCTAACCCTAAACCTTATCCTTACCCTGAACCTAACCCTAACCCTTAAGCTAAACCTAACCCTAACCCTAACCGTAACCCTTACCCTTAAATTAACCTTAACCCTAACCCTTACCCTTACCCTAACGCTAACCCTAACCCTAACACAAACCTTACCCTAAACCTAAACCTAACCCTAACCCTAACCGGAACCCTAACCCTAACCCTAAACCTAAACCTAACCCAAACCCTTACATTACCCACACCCTAACCCTAAATTTAAACCTAACCCTAACTCTAACCCTAACCCTAAACTTAACCCTAACCCTTATCCTTTCCCTGACCCTAACCCTAACCCTAAACCTAACCCTAACTCTAAACTTAACCCTTACCTTTACCCTAACCCTAAACCTAACCCTAACCCTTACCCTTTCCCTAAACCTAACCCTAACCCTAACCCTAACTTTAACCCTAACCCTTACCCTAACCCTAACCTTAACCCTAACCCGAACCCTAAACCTAACCCCAACCCTAACCCTAACACTTACCCTTAACCTAACCTTAACCCTAACCCTAAATCTAACCCTTACCCTTACATTAACCCTATCCCTAAACCTAACCCTAATCCTTACCCTTACCCTAACCATAACTCTAACCCTAACCCTTACCCTTACCCTAACCCTAACCCTAAAACTAACCCTAACCCTAACCCTAAACCTAACCCTAAACCTAAACCTACCCCTTGCCCTTACCCTAAACCTAACCATAAACCTAACCCTAACCATAACCCTAACCCATAACCCTAACCCTAACCCTAAACTTCACCCTTGCCCTAACCCTAACCCTAACCAGAACTCTTATCCTAACCCTAACCCTAACCCTAACCCTTACCCTACCCTCACGCTAACCCAAACTTAACCCATTCCCTAAACCTAACCCTAACCCTAACTTTACTCTAACACTTACCCTAAACCTAACCCTAACCCTAAAACTTACCCTTACCCGAACTCTAAGAGTAACCCTAACCCTTATATTAATCCTAACCCTAATCCTTACCCTAACCCTAACCCTAACACTAACCCCTAACCCTAACCCTTAACCTAACCCTAACCCTAACCCTAACCCTTACCGTTACCCTAACCCTAGACCTAACTCTAACCCTAACCCTAAACCTAACCCTTACCCTAACCCTAACCCTTACCCTAAGCCTAACCCTAACCCTAACCTTAACCCTAACCCTAACCCTAACCCTAACCCTAACCCTAACTCTTACCCTTAACCTAAACCTAACTCTAAACCTAACCCTAAACCTAACCGTAACCCTAACCCTAACCCTAACCCTTGACCTTAACCAAACCCTAACCCTAACCCTAACCCTTACTCTAACCCTAACCCTAACCCTAACCCTTACACTTACCCTAACCCTAAACCTAAACCTAACCCTAACCCTAACCCTTACCCTTACACTACAACTAAACCTAACCCTAACCCTAACCCTTAACCTTATCCTTACCCTAAACCTAACACTAATCCTAACCCTTACCCTTACCCTAACCCTAACCCTAAACTTTACCCTAATCCTAATCCTAACCCTAACCTCAACCCTAACCCTAACCCTAACCCTAAAATTAACCCTTACCCTTTCCCTTACCCTAAACCTAAACCTAACCCTAACCCTAACCCTAACCCTTACCCTTACCGTAACCCTAACATTAACCCGAACCTTAACCCTAAACTTAACCCTAACCCTTACCCTTACCCACACCCTAACCCTAACTTTAAACCTAACCCTAACTCTAACCCTAACCTAACCTTAACCCTAACCCTTATCCTTAACCTAACACTAACCCAAACAATAACCCTAAACCTAACCCTAACACTAAATTTAACCCTTACCTTCACCCTAACCCTAACCCTAAACCTAACCCTAACCATTACCTTTCCATAACCCTAACCCTAATCCTAAACTTAACCCTAACCCTTACCCTAACCCTAACCTTAACCCTAACCCTAACCCTAAACCTAACCCTAACCCTAACCCTAACCCTTACCCTTACCCTAACCATAACCCTAACCGTAAATCTAACCCTTACCCTTACACTAACCCTAAACCTAAACCTCATCCAACCCTTACCCTTACCCTAACCCTAACTCTAAACCTAAACCTTACCTTTACCCTAACCCTAACAGTAACCCTAAAACTAACCCTAACCCTAACCCTAAACCTAACACTAACCCTAAACCTACCCCTTGCCCTTACCCTAAACCTAACCCTAAACCTAACCGTAACCATAACCCTAACCAATAACCCTAACCCTAACCCTAAACTTTACCCTTACCCTAACCCTAACCCTGATCAGAACACTTATCCTAACCCTAACCCTAACCCTTACCCTTACTCTCACCCTAACCCTAAACTTAACCCATACCCTAAACCTAACCCTTACCCTAATCCTATCCCTAATCCTTACCCTAAACCTAACCCTAAACCTAAAGCTAACCCTAACCCTAAACTTAACCCTTACCTCTACCCTAAACCTAACCCTAAACTAAACCTAACCTTTATCCTTTCCTTAACCCTAACCCTAAACCTAACCTTAACCCTAACCCTTACCCTAACCCTAACCCTAACCCCAACCCTAAACCTAACCCTAACCCTAACCCTAACCCTTACCCTAACCCTAACCCCAACCCTAAACCTAACCCTAACCCTAACACTTACCTTAACCCTCTCCCTAACCCTAACCCTAAATCTAACCCTTACTCTCACACTAACCCTAACCCTAAACCTAACCCTAACCCTTACCCTTACCCTAACCATAACTCTAACCCTAACCATTACCCTAACCCTAACTTTTATCCTTACCCTAATCCTAACCCTAACCAGAACACTTATCCTAACTCTCAACCTAACCCTAAACATTACCCTTACCCTAACCCTAACCCTAAACTTAACCCGTACCCTAAATCTAACCCTAACCTAAGCCTTCCCCTAACACTTATTCTAAACCTAACCCTAACCCTAACACTTACCCTTACCCTAACACTTACCATAATCCTAACCCTAACATTAACCCTTGCCCTTACCCTAACCCTAACCATAACCTTACCCCCAACACTAAACCTAACCCTAATCCTAACCCTAACACTTACCCTTAACCTCACCCTAACCCTAACCCTAACCCTAACTTAAACCTAACCCTAAACCTAACCCTAACCCTAACCCTAAACATAACCCTATCCCTTACCCTAACCCTAAACCTAACTCTAACCCTAACCCTAACATTAACCCTAACCCTAACCCTTACCCTAACCCTAACCCTAACCCTTACCCTAACCCTAACCCTAACCCTAACCCTAAACTTAACCCTAAAACTAACCCTAACCCTAAACTTTACCCTTACCCTAAACCTAACCCTAAACCTAACCCTAAACCTAACCCTAAACCTAACCTTAACCCTAACCCTAACCCTAACCCTTGCCCTTACCCTAACCCTAAACCTAACCCTTACTCTAACCCTAACCCTAACCCTAAACTTTACCCTTACCCTAAACATAACCCTAAACCTAACCCTAAACCTAACCTTAACCCTAACCCTAACCCTAACCCTAACCCTTACCCTTACCCTAAATATAACTCTAACACTAACCCTAACCCTAACCCTAACCCTAACCCTCACCTTAACCCTAAACCTAACCCTAACCCTTACCCTTACCCTAACCCTA